>NC_055986.1:145035629-145342253 GCF_018446385.1 Zingiber officinale
GGACATTTCAATGACAGACCTGAACTGCAAACTGTCCTGTTCCTCCAGCTGCCGCTGTGACTAGCACAGCCTTTCCATATTCCATTTGTCCAGCCTAGAATTGATCCATGTAATGTTAAGAATGAGTTGCAACATGTAACCTAGCAATAAATAAAATTAAGAAAACATTGCATCAAGGCAATGTGTGTGCACTTTTGTGTTCAATTAAATCTTGTAGTAAGGAACGACACCTAATGCATTTGAATAAAAAGGATGTCTATACATGAGCAAGGATCCACACATATTATAATTAAATCATACCTTTTCTAAAGCAATTGAGGCAGTTAAACCTGATGTTAGCATGGCAACAACTTCAGCATCTGGTCTTGGCACAGGAAGTAAATGTTTTGCAGGTATCTACATAAGAAAACATAGTAACTGAGGAAAAATTGCAAGAGAAAATGTTTTTTTAATACAAATGCTAACAGAGCAGCTTCGCCAAAAATAAGGAATGATGAGAACGCAAACCACTGAGAATTCAGCATAGCCTCCAAAGGTCATGAATGCCACAGGAGTGCCCACTTTCAGGTGGACTGAATCACCAACAGCAGCAATTATGCCAACTGCCTAGAGATGAAACTTAAGTAAGGAATACCACTCATCTAGTTGCAAAGTGAAGATCCATACTTACAGAAATAAAAAATGAAAATGATAAATGCAACTTCTTCAGTGGAACAGAAGGCAGGCTTACTTAGTGTATTGCACTCAATGTCTTCTGCACATTATTAAGCAAAGCAAAGATGCTGATGTAAGAAAAGTCAATACTTCCACATGCATAGATGCTCGGATGGAGAAAGATTACATGAATTGATAGGTCTTCAAAATCCAGAAGAGTTTAATTAAACACCTATAATATTTACAATACATATAATTACTCATATTGGGACTTCTATGTTCATATTCAAGAAGAAATGGTTAGCTTAGATTTCAGACAGTTAATTCAGTTTTGTGAAACATCAACTGGTAAAAATGGGATATAATCAAACTTAGTTTATTCCCTTCTTTGTTTCCTTTTCCTTTCACTCCAAGTAAAAAATAAGCATTCTTTGTTCGTTGCACTGTACATAATCTGATTGGTTTGAATGTCTGATAATTACGAAGCCATCCTAGCATTAGTTAGCTTGCTCTTCATGCTAAATCAAAACTCTTTCTAGTGACTAAATGAATATGGAAATTCCAGTGTTGGTTGCCAGAAGCATTTGGTACACTACATTCTTATAACTCAACCTGCAAGTCAGTGTGACCAAACACAGAATCTATTTACTTAGTACGAATAGTAAAGATTGCCCTTTAAACAAACAAAAAAAACAAGTAGAATATGTAACATAGAGAAGAGAGAAAGATTCACAAACTCCGAGAGGGCATTACAATATTAAAATATGAAGAAAATTAGGGAATGATATAATAAAATGATGGTTGACAATCTGGATTAGGTAGAAAGCACCAGATCAAACAAGAATCTCTGAACTTAATTAAAAAAGAATAAATTCACACCTAAAAAAATCAAGAAAATTCTATCCAATTTGGTTTGGTCTACATTCCTGCTGTTTGGTGGACTGCAGATTATGTCAGCATTGCCAATTATTTTTGTTTTATATATTTAAACCACAGAAAGAGGAATGAAATGAAAAATTCAGCATCCAAGATAACAAGGGAAATTTACACCATAATAACCACTCCGCGCACTATAAAAGAAACTTGGGAAAAATGCCTTGAGCACAGCTAATACATCGCAAAGATATATAACAAAACTTAGGCATTAGAATGGACAAGTAATAAAATATAAAAAGGGCAGGAGTTGTAATGTGTACTCTGAAAAGAGAATTGAAAAAGTTGTTTGGAACATCTGTTCCCAACCAACACAGCACATAGTTTCCTAGTAAACAATAGACCACAGACTTAAAACAATAATTTTACAACTTGAACTAAGTAGGAGGTACAGGAAGGCAAAATAACTATTTCTTGAAAAACAGTTTATAGATAACAAATTACTAGATAAATTTACAGTAATTTGGAAAGATAGAGCTAGTTATTTGAAAAGGATATCTTTTTTAGTATAAAAACATTTCCTGCAAAGATCTTAAAGTACGGCATACCTCAAAACCAGCATCAAATGGGAGGCGTGCAGTAGTTTCATTATTGTTTCCTCCAAAATATCGTCCAGAGCTAAAGTTCACCTGCAGATTTCCATAAAAATCATAAAAATTGGAAATTTGAAATGACACATGAAAGAAGACAGGATGTTAGCAAATATTGAGAATCATACATCACTGGCATTCACCCCAGCAAAAATGATTTTGACAAGAGCATTCTCTGGTTTTATAGGCAACTTCAAATGTGTTTGGACAACTCTAGTAGCAGATCGAAAATTGTGATCAAGAGTATGGACAATTCTACAATCACAAAAGACAATGATTAGACATAAACAGAGCCAAACAACAAATATAACAGAATCAAACAAAAGAACAAGGTTGTCAAGTAATAAAAATATACAACTGTAGCACAGTCATAGATACAGGAGACCAAATAGCTAACACCTGAACAATAAATTTGCTAAGAAGTACTATTGTACTAGTTTGCTAAGATTTACCACACAGCGCAACCAATATAACAGGTAGAGTAAACATCAAAACAGGGGGGCACTTAATTTTAGCTGGCTTATTCATATCAAGTATCAAAACTAGGAAACAGACAGTGCTGATGGCAACAACACCCACAATTGAGATGAAGTTGTTTGCCTGCCTTCCTATAAGTTTTGTGCAAAAATAGTATTACAAAATAGTTGTAGGTTCAAATAATAACTAGTTGCCAAGATCAAAATTCAAAATAGTTATAGGTTGTTTTTCCAAGGAGGAAGAGGAAATGTGAGAGAAAGGAAGAGAGTCAAGGAAAGAAGGAAATATCCAAAAATTTTGTCTCCTCCCTTTTCATATTTATCTAATGGATGTGCAACTCTCGTCACAATCAATAAGAGACATGATGAATTAGCAAACGAGATTATATTACCAATAGATGAAACTTTATAAAGAAGAAGAACAGTTATAAAAATCACCATTTGATGTTTTATGTTCTCAATCTACAACAAAGAACAATAGCAATTCCCTTAAGTACTACTAGGTAGAGACAATGTGAGGGATACAAATGTAGTAAGAAAAAAAGTTATAGGAAAGGGGGGAGGAAAGATTTTCTAATTTGTGTTTCCATGGAAGGAAGAAATTAGTAGGGAAGTCTTTAAGACCATTTCCTTGGAGAGAGATAGAGAGGAAAATTTAAGTTTCTAAAATTGATTTGATAAGAACATTAAAAAAATCAACAATAAATAGAAATTAAAAAAGATTGTTCTTTTGGCAGGACTTAACTAGCATTTGATGTGAATACTGTTTTTTTTTACCACCAAATCAAGTGGAAGCAATTTTGGTGAGAATTGGAGAAACTCTTCCCCAGCCTTTTCTTCCCTCCCACCATCTCCATCTAAGGAAATGGAGGGACTAGGCGACTGGAGATTTGTTACCCTGCCAGTATTTCAGGATTTCCTTTCTCAGGTGATTTCATCATAGGAAACATGCCCTTAGAGTAGCTTATTAGACTCTAGGTTGAAATATCTTTCATAAAAATTAACAGGTCAATAACAGAAGATCTATATATATATATATATGGCTTACATTTTCTTAAAATTATCTGGTACAATGATGTCAGAAGTTGTATATTGTGATCTTCGAGATTTGTACTGATTTAATAAGTACTTTCTTTCCTCTGATTTTGATGGCCAATACTCCATGCCTCTACGTTTTGTGATCCATAGACAAGCACCAGCTTTGCTCTCATCTTTAATAAGCTCAAGTGCCCCTAGTTAATTGGAATAGAGAAATCAAACAATTATAGAAGACATCACGAAAATCAGTGAAAGGAACAAGATTCCACTATCATATCCACCAATGAATTATTCCAGTATTCCCTAAACTTCAGTTCTTTCTATATTTTTGAAAAATATCATTGCTTTAAATGAAAGTCTGGACCAATGAAAGATTCCTTTTCACGTTAAAATTTTTAAAAGATAAAACCTTGCTAGTTTCAAACTAGAGACTATATAGAAAATACCATTAACAACTTCTTCCATTGACAAAAAGCCACCAACAGAATCAATTACTTTGCGGTTGATCATCATTGCCATCTCACTTTGAACAAACTACACCAAATCAAACAGCAGGACAAGTAAAATATCAGTCACTTTTACTAGATAATGAATGAGAAGTTGATTTAACTCTGTTGATGACAACCTTAGATATTTACATTAATCTCACAAATTCTGTCAGCTTCACAAGGTAAATGCTGTTCAAAGTGATAGCAGCATCTTTTCTTCATTCTTAACAACCTCACACATGAATCTCAACACCCGCACCTAGTTTCAGCTAACAAAATTTTGCATGTTGTTTCTTAGCTGCTCATTATCATAGTATGACCAACTTATTACATTTTTCTTTACTCAATGCATGATTGATAATACAACTCTCTGTATTACTCTCAACATAAATTGCTTGCTTTATCAATCTCTCTCAGTTTAGTAAGATTTAAGATAGCTAAAAACTTTAGTTATAAACCATTCCTGTCCCCCCGTCTTTAACTAATGTCTAAACTTTTCATATTGGTACAAGTTAAAACTATATTTTGCAGATCCAGTCCAAGTCTCGAGTATCCTTTAATTTATTCAGCGAATGTAATCTGCAATTCAAGGTTTTATACATTGCATGATAAGGCTTTCCCAAGTAAACAGACTATGTGCATTTTTTTCTTCATATACTTTATTAGTTTTAGTATTATGGTTCAATCTCTATACCAAACCAAATTAAATTCTCAGAGATATTTATTTCACCTTGGATTGTCCCTTCAAGTATCCTTTCTGATGTTTTCATAATGTGTCTCATATATTAAACCTATTTTGTTATAACTAGTACTAAAAAAACTTCTCTTGAAATCATTTATAACTATAAAGATCTCAAATTTTTGTTAAATAAGATATCTCAAGTGTTCCAACCTCGATATGGATCAAGGAGTAGAATCTCTTTATATGCCACCCAAAATGAGCAACACTTTTCTGAATCTAGTTGCACAAAACATAAGCGAACTCTTCTTGATTGGTGCTTGTCAACACCAACTTGTACCAACAGTCTGGCACATGGTACACAAATTGGCACATAAGCTTGCCTGTCCAGTTGCAGTACTTGGCAGCAGAATGTTATTTTACTATGAAACAGATAGCTTAATCTGCATAACCTACAATCTATCCCATTTCATTCACCTAAATCTCCCTTTACTTATTTGATTTAATTCTATAGATAAATCATTGATCTGTATACTTGCTAACTATACATAGATATATATAGAGTTTTATGAAAAAGAAGGAAGAGACTAACCATCTTAACTTAATCTCTGTGGTCAGCAGAACTTTTCTTTTCAACTATTACATGTCGAAACTTACTGAAATAGGCACTTCTTTCTCTTGGCTTTGCAATCTAATAGATAGCATTTCTCTATTCTTCAAATATAATTTTTCATAGGTTTTCTATTTACATATAAGTTCAACTTTTGGGGCCTCACTTTTAGCTAACTAATACTATTTAAGTACTCACCAAGTTTACAACTTTGTACAAGTTCAGAACCAAAGCATTGGCTAAGGGAGATGACGGTGGTATGGTGGTAATGGCAGTGAAAATAAGGCATTGATAAAATAGTAGGAAGTAGAGGATGTTGAGAAATTTATTGCCCAGCTCATGGTAATACAGCAGAAGATGTAAAGAAGGGGAGGGCATACTATGGAAAAGAAAATTGCATATACAGGTGGAGATATATGTAGCCCAAAATTGCTAATACACATTGTTGCTGGAAACAAGAAAATGACAGGATCAATATGTTAAATTATTGGAAGATTGGTGCTGAAAGTGCATACTTAAACAAGGTCACTAGAAACCAAATGTTCCTGTTTTCCATATAACATATATATTTTTATTAACCAATCAAATAATACTAACATAAAAAAACTTAATTGAATATCATTCTAAGCTTGACAAGAAGAACCCAGAGAAAAATAAACAAGCTAACTTCGTAATATACCTCAGGGCAAAGCACATTTACTCGAATTCCCTCACGTTTCAGTGGAGCAAGGGCTCTAGTGAAAAGAACCACACCACCTGCACAAATAAAAAGAAAAATATTCTATTGTTCTGAAAAATTTTCTATCCAAGTAAAATTTCCAAACATTTGGGACAAACCAATAAAATATAGAAAACATGGTGTATTTGGTTCAAAGCAAAATTAGCATCAAGAAAACATATTTTAACTTTATTTTCATTTTACTTGATTTATTTTTAATATTTCTAGCAAATTGGTTCAATTGTTCCCATCTTATGAGAACAAGTTATTGTAAAGCCTATAAAAGAGACTCACACTATTTCCACCAAGCAATAACTCCTAGCTCCCCTATAAAAGTTGTGGGAGTTCCAACTAAACCTTGGGTGAGATGAATGGCGTGGACCACATCATGCCACGTCTATTGCTCCTTTATTTTGTCTTTTTTCTTATTTTTACAAATGGACCAACCCAGCCTTCTATGACACTCCTGTGTGGATTGCATCACTCCTCATCTTGTGGAAGTTGTTGTTGGTCCATTGCAGCCCATGTACATTGCAGCATGCACCCCTTCCCTGGCCCCAATAATTTCTCATCATCCATAGCACTCACCAAGAAAATAATGGAGCTCACTTTCCCGCACCAGGTATGGTCAAAAGAACACAGTTAAAGCTGGTCAACACCAGCATCTTCCTCGACTCAAACACTAATGCCAACAATAGGGGGCAGAGAGGGAAGGAAGCAACAAAGCATGGAGGAAGAGGTGGCACAGATGAAGAAGACGAGGATGGGAATACGAGGAAGATGGCTTATATAGAGAAGGCCAAGCTGATGAGGAAGTAAAAGTGAAGGGTATTGAAGTCTGGAGAAGCAGGGAAGTATAGAAAGGAGTGAGATAGGTCGTGGATCCTGCCTCAGCTGCGGGTTGAGCTTTCGAGAAAGCAAGAGGATGGTGACAACTTCTTGCTTAGCTAAAGTTTGATGTTTTGCATCATTGTGGATTATTAGTGGCTGCTTTGTGCTTGCACCGGTTAGAGCTTGCTCAGAAACACTCTATCCCTGCAGTTTGCAACACTTTCTGCACCCATTAGAAGACCCTTGCTCTGCTACATGACCAATATGGAAATTTAGGCTTCATCAACCTTTGTGACAAATTGTCTCCCAACCATCTGAGGTTGGCTAAATGGGTCTTTTCCCTCCATTAAACTCTGTGTAAAGTGATATTACTAATTATATTTGGGCCATTTATTAAGAATAAAGGCAAGAGTCATCAAAAAATATATTTCCTCTGAATGCAACAACTAGAAAAGCCAAACCTTTTGTGCCGGAATATATAGGATCTGCATACATAGGATAAAGACCCGAAGCTGAGCCCATGTTTATTATAACACCAGGCATCTTTCTTGACCTCATTATTTCTATCTGTAATCAATAAATGAAGAGCCAGAAAATTTACTAACACATCAAAGAAGCAATGAGAGTTTCCAATATATAAATTAACAGGCAAATGAGCCAAGCAACAGAACCATTTTAAAATAATGGAGTTTCTACAATCAAAGGTAAAAAAAAAAAACAGTCTGGTGCATGAAGCTCCCGCCAATGCAAAGGTAGCTATCAAATTTTTATTAATCTTTGCATGCCATGCAATATTATCCTGTCATAATATAAGTTAAAGTAGTGAGATGACAGATAGGGGTTGTGGTCTTTACTCTAAATATCATTTATAGAAAGAGTTGAATTTCTCTCTATTAGCTATCGTATAAGATTACAACAATTGTTCATCTGGCATCCAAAAGGCACCTATAAAACATCCATGGTAACATAGGTAGAACGGGTTCGGTACGGTATACCAAATTTTACATATGATACCATATACCGTACTGAAAATTTTGATATAAAGAAAATTATACCGATACCGTGCCAAAAATTTGGTATATCGTAATTTTGGTATGGTATTAATTTACCAAAAATTTAGAACTAATCGAATCAAAAATTTTCTGAACTAATCAAACCGAATTTTCCAACAGACTGAATCGATAAAATATCGATTAATTCGGTTTTCAACCAAATTAATTCGAATCTAGCACACACCACTATGGTGTTGATTTTGATATTCAAAAGATAATTTATTTGGTATATACCAAAAAATACTGAAAATAGAAAATCTCATAGCGATACTAAAATTTTCGGTATACTGAAGTTTTTGGCATGAACGGTGTATATTGGTATGATACTTGCGGTATATCGAGATTTTTGATATTTTCCCCACCCCTAGTTACATAGGACACAAAAGACAACCATGCATTACAAACATAGCTATTGCTTAGGGTCTTATTATTATTTCATAAGGTTATGAGAGACATCCATGCATTACCAACATAGCTACTGCTTAGGGTCTTACTGTTGTTTCATAAGGTTATGAGATCTAATGCTGCCTTTAGATTAACTCTAAACCAACAAATATAAGTGTGATTCACTGGAAGCCACTTGGAGTCAATTAAGAACATATTATTGCACTGATGGCACAAAGGATACAACGCCATGGTTGTGAAAGAAAAAAAACTAGACTGAATGTGCTAAGCCTCATAAATGTCTGGTCAAGTAGACTGAGAAAGATGCATCCTTAAGCAAAGGAACAAAAATACTTAGTCAAAAAAAGCTAGGGAAGTACTGAAACAAACAAACACTGAAAAACTGTATAGCCATCAGTTAGACAAGCATAACCACAAGTATTGAAGTCATGGAATGAGTGTCACAAACAATAACAAATACATTTGTACTAAGTTTGAAGTAAGAACAAATTAAGATCAAGTAAATGGTAAGATCTCTGTATTGCATAAAACACTTGTTAACATACAAAAGCCAAGCTTAAAGTAAATCATTGATCCTGGCAGAAATCCCAAAACATAGAGCTGCGTTATACTAAGATATCATGTCGTGTAGCAAAACCTTGCATTTTTGGTCAAGAAGTTGCTATTAAATGAATCGGCATATACTAAAAAGCTTAAAGAATAGAGAAATAGTATTGCAAATTCCTTAGACCTAGCATGTGATGGGAACTTTGAAGATTAAGTGATTAACTATACTTTCTCTTGCAAAATCATCCAAACAAAACTAACCCAAACAGATTTTTAAATATAACTCATACAAATTAGAGTAAACAAGTTAAAATAACATACTGCAATGCGGGTGCAGTCAACAACAGCAGTCAAGTTCACATTGATAGTGCGCTTCCATGTACCACTTCCATCTGTTGTATCTTTATGGAATACTAAAGGAGTAGCTATGCCAGCATTGTTGATACAGATATCCAATCCTCCATATACCTCCAAATGCTTCTTGAAAGCAGCAGCTAGGTCATCTAGGCAATGAAATTTTTTTACTCAAAAGTAAAGAAACATTGCACATGAATCAAATAATCTTTTATCATGAAGCCAAAATGCATCTCAAACAAATAACGAGTAAACAAACTTCATTATTAAAAAAATACATATCACGATAACATACTCAAAAACGAGTCAAGATAAAATATTGATTTTCCTTAGAATCATCTAACTAACTGGTGGACAGCATAAGTCTAGAAAGTAAACGTCTTTTACAGATCCAATTAGCATTACGACAGGAGCTCATGGAAAATTATTCTAATCACAAATCAGATATATATAGATATCAGATCTGGTGATGATGAAAATATTATTACTTCCAATAATTGTAAAAGACATAGAAAAAAATATAGCATTTATGGCATATCCAAGATTCCAGTGTCTTCCTGCCTATGGGCAAGGCATCAAATTTTGCTCCCATATAGAGATGTGGTATGGCTGCCCCCTTCTGTCACGCAAGCGGGGCGCGGATGGGGGGCATGGTGTGTGTGTGTGTGTGTGTGTGTATCTATATATATATATATATATATATATATATATGGGGGTGGTGTTCTGTTGCACACCACCCTATCCGCGCCCCTGTGAGTGACTAAGACACGTTGCCCACGTGGCATCGTTGATCGCAGGCTATATATATCTGGGGGTGGTGTTCTGTTGCACACCATCCTATCCACGCCCCTGTGAGTGACTAAGACATGTTGCCCACGTGGCATCGTTGGTCGCAGGCTACCACATGGCCAGTGTGTCTCTGTCGCGCAGGCAGGCGCTGATAGGGGGTGTGCAACAGAACACCCCCGTATATGTGTGTGTATTATGTTTATAATGTATAGGTCATTTTGAAAAAGATAAAGTTCTAGGGGCCTTTTAAAATGATCTCTATCATAAATAATGATATACCCCTCCTCTCCCCACTTTATTTATTCTAAACTACCCTTCCTATTCTTATGAACTGTAAGTCGTGACTGTTCGCATTACCCCACACTCCTCTTTCGCAATGGCTTTAGCTGCTTGCCCACCAACTCGCTTCCTTCTCATGATAGCTTCTCCACTTGGCAATAGGGCTCAATTCCATATTAGGTATGTTCTTCCTCCTCAGCTTCTTCCCCCTCTATTTTCAATACAATTTCCTTGATTTTCTTTTGAGGAGATAGCAAGTCGGATGACTAGGATTTATGTTTCTTATCCATACCTATGTTGTGTTGTGCCAACATAAATATGAAAGGATAACCAATGAGTTTGAGTGACAAAGCAACAAGAATGCTCCTCCTCCTTTCCCCTCTGCTTCTTTCTCCTATTCTTCTCCTGGTAAATCTCCATCTCTATCATTGGTGCTGGTTGACATATGTCGTTCCAGGACTCAACACCAATAAGCACCAGTAAAGAATAATTCCATTCTGAAACCAAACTAACTCAGTAGAGCAGTAAATGACAGGTTTTGATGTTGAAATTTTGATGGTGCGTTTACAGAAACTATAGCCTATGCTACACTTGTTCACACAAGGATCATAGGTTATTTATAACTCAGGACAGCTTTGTGTGGCACTTTTTCGCTCTCAAAAAGGTTCAGCTATTAATGTGGTTGCCACTACATGTGAAGGGTCAATACTAACACTAAGTTGGCATAGCAATGTCATGCTTGAGGATCACAATTGTGTTCTATGCTTTTTCTCATGCGGTAGAAATGGTAAGGCATATATTTAGTAGCAACTCAAGAAAAAACATGGGTTGGAATCTTATTTTAAGAAGGTTTACGTGGAAGGCCCTCCAATTCTTATTTTCTAACTGGTGGTCTTGGTGCACACTGGAGAACGGGAGGGTAGCTAGGGTGTGGAACCTACTAATTCATGGATGGATACATAGAGTGTGACTGGCAAGATGTAAAGTGATCCTCAAGAACTATTCCAGTCAGTGTATGTTGTATTTGCGTTCTGAATAACTACCATTTGGATTTTTAAAAACTGGTAGCTCTCTGAACCTCACTTTACATAACAATTGCAGGATAAATCCCTTAGAAGATTCCTAATTGCAGGATACATCATTAAAAATAAGACAAGGTTAATGTTTCGTGTCACTCATAATTCATTTTGTTCTCTGCCCTCTGATTTATTCTCAAAGTCAGATACAAGCGAATGGCACGTGATAAGGAACCCAAAGAAAACATTTCACTAGTTTCAAAAACAAGTCCGCTTACGGATGTGAGGAAGATGACTCGGACAGCACAAGGAATTCCATGAGCACCACTCAAGGAATATCTGTTAGGTTTGTGATGCCTAAATGGTCACTATTTTTTTTTTAAAATCATTTTCTGATTCCCTTTTTTTTTTACAGTAAGTTGTCTTGATTTATCATTAAAAATGGAAACAGAAATGGGGAAAAAATTTGTTGAGCCTGACTAATTGATAGTGATCCATTAAGAGTGGAGTAAGTAGCTGATAGAATATGTGTAATTTTTTATCCCAGTTTCAGCTTTAAAAATAATTATTTTATTTTATTTTATTTCATTTCATCTTGTTTATTTGGATCGAGTTGAAATAAATATAATAATGTCTTTTTATTATAGATCGAACCAAACTCTGTCCCCTCTCCTTTGTGTTCCCCTTCAAATAAAAAAACACAATATTAGTGAAAAAAAATAGAAATATTAGGACTTAAATTGATAAAAAAAAAATGAAAAAGTATTATCAAGGATAAGCATGTTGCTGTTGCATTCTCTCTTCATTTTGGGTAAAAGGAGGAGAAAAAAAGAAGAGAAGTTGATTTTGAGTTCTAAATCCAAATGTTGTTTTTAGATGCTATAAAGATCTTGATTGGTGCACGCGAAATCTAATCAGAATCCAGCAGGAAGAAGAAGAAGAAGAAGAGGAGGAGGAAGAAGAAGTTCTTCAATCTTCCTCTTCTATTTGTGCAGCTAAATTTTATTAAGTCAACGCCTGAGAGCAGAAAATCTAGTTGCTCTGCACCGCCGGCGGCGATGTCGGTGGCCGGTGGGTTGGAGTGGGTGGTGTGCCTCGGCTGCTCCCGGTGGGCGTGGAAGCGGCTCACCTATATAGGCGCCTACGACAGCGAGTCGTGGCCGCCGGCGACGGCGGCCGAGCTGGAGCCCGCCCCGCGCGCCGTTCGAGCCGTCCTCGCCGTCTACGCGCCCGACGGCGACGTGGCTGACCCCCGCTTCCGCATCGACCCCGCCGGCGTCGTCAAGCGCGTCGCCTACGACGAGATCCCCGACGGCCGGTGCCCGACGTACCTGATCTACGCCGATCGCCAGTACCGGGAGGTGGTCCTCGCCGTCCGCGGCCTCAACCTCTTCCGAGAGACCGACTACCAGGTGCTCCTCGACAACCACCTCGGCCAGCAGATGTTCGACGGCGGCTTCGTCCACCACGGTCTCCTCGACGCCGCCAAATGGCTCCTGAACCGGGAGGCCGACACGCTCCGACAGCTTCTCGCCGAGCTCGGCCCCGACTCCAAGCTCGTGTTCTCCGGCCACTCGCTCGGCTCCGGCATCGCGTCGCTGATGACGGTGATCGCCGTCAACCACCGGGAGCAGTTCGGGGGCATTGCCAGGAGCCAAATCCGATGCTACGCCATCGCCCCCGCCCGGTGCATGTCCCTCAACCTCGCCGTCAAGTACGCCGACGTCATCAACTCCATCATTTTGCAGGTTGCATCTAATAATTCAATGCATTTCGATCTGAATACACACGATAAATCCTTTTTCTTAATATTTTTAAGGATGATTTTCTACCAAGAACACCGACGCCATTGGAATATATCTTTGGATCTATCTTTTGGTGAGTCATCCAGCTAGTGATTTTAGTGTCTGTTTCCTTGAATAGTTAAATCAAAAGGATGGAAATCAACAACCCTAATAAGCAACTGCAGATCAATTAGAGACTAGTCGATTTTAGTGTCTGTTTCCTTTTGAACAGTTTGCCATGCTTCTTAGTTTTGGTGTGCATGAGAGATACATTTGTTCCAGAGAAGAGAAAGCTCAATGATCCAAGGAGGCTTTATGCTCCTGGTCGAATTTACCATATCGTCGAGAGGAAATTTTGCAGGTGCTGCGTGATTACTTTACTTTTAATCATCCTCTGCGACTTCCTTCAATAATATGTTCTTCCTCAAACTTATATGTGATGCAGATGTGGAAGGTATCCTCCTCAGGTCAGGACTGCCATTCCTGTCGATGGAAGATTCGAACACATTGTTCTATCGTGTAGCACCACTGCGGACCACGCGATCGTGTGGATCGAACGGGAATTACAGAAGGCAGTAGATGTGAGGCCTTCGAAAACAAACACTATTTTCGATATGTTTCCGAGAGACTGACTAGTTTAACTTGTGTGGTGAGGGTGTATTTTGCAGTTACTGAAGGATTCGGATCCAACAAGGCCTCCACTGCAACAAGCAATGAGCAGGAAGCTGAGTCTTGAACAAGAGCACAAGCATGCCTTAGAAAGAGCAGTGACCTTGAACATTCCGCACGCCGTGGCCTCGACTGGGGAAGAGTCCAGTGAAGCCACCGGCAGTGGCCGTGAGAGTCACCGAGGCGTGGCTCCAGGCGATGGCTCGAGATCGAGTGGCAGAGCTAAGTGGGATGAGTTGGCAGCAAGCCTATTTGCGAGGAATGAGTCAGGGGGGCTTGTTTTGAAGAATGACTTGGAGGCGGAGAGCTAGGAGGCCTTCTTCCTTTCATCATTTCGGCATTTGTTTGTTCATAATCGTGCATCATTTATTGGGGTTTTGTCGAATGTAAAATGAGAGGGATCATATGGCCCGTCGTTGATAGATTTGTTTGATGAGAAATTTTATAACGTACAGTGTTTCTTGCTCTTTTTATTTGATAGATATGCTTCCATAGTTCCATTTCATAAGACCTACGAAACAATAGCAATAAAGGTATTCAAGTCTTCTATAATAGTTTCAGTCTTCTATAATAAGTCGTATGATCTCATAGAATATTAATTTGATCATTTTTCTTAAAATTTTTAAATTGTAGTAGTGATTAAAAACCATACCAATTGATGTTGATCAATTCAAGTTTATTAGTCTGATTTCTTCTTATTTATTATTGTAAATATGGTTACAGAACAAAGGAATACCGTTGGCCTAAAGATCTTCTCCGAAGGTTTTTTTTTTTAAATATTAATATACTACTGCGGTTCTTTTTTGTGCCAAAAACAAAAAATCCATCTAATTTGATTTTGCTATGAACATTCATTGCATAACATTTGAGCAAATCTACTTTCTTCGATGGAATACGCCAACAGAGTGATAAATATCAGTAATTCAAAGAGCAAAAATCACCATTTTAATTTATTAATCAATAGACAAAATAGTCATCCCACTTGAGATGTAAAATAAAAAAAAAAAGATACATTACGATAACAATTTTCTTCAAATAATGATCTTCGAATTACGTAGTTGATCACTAGTATTCCTACATTGTACTTTTATTTGTATGATAAATGAAGTATTTTTCTTCCCCCCGAGAAGTAAAAATCTTGACTTATAATTTTGCCATCGTCTTGGAAAATTGAGGATCAACACACACAACCACCTGAAACAATGAAAATTCAGCTCAGTACATCAATCACCATTAATACCTTTTAGGAGTATTTCACAGTTTGGAATACCTTGCCAAAGCTTTTGCCAGAATGTAAATGTTCGACTGCATCTGCTACAGAGTCAAGACCGTTGAATCTTTTAGGATCAACAGCAACCTGATATATGTAATTCAGAGTTACATGGGAATAACTTAAAATTTTAAATCTTCAGTTCCTTTAATGGATAAATGAGTTAAAGTCTTCAAGTTTGATGCTCAACTGTTAGCCAAATCCAGTTAACAATTTGACATTGTTGGTCCATGAAGTTTTTTAGTTCAAAATACTATGTAACTTAAGAGAATTATTCTAGCCTACATCCGTGGATTATTTAATCAATCAGCTAAACAAAACTACAGAGATGACTATAGTTGAACTTAAATTTATACTAGTGCATCCTTTTGGCTATGGTAGCTAGTTGAAAAAGACTGGAAAGTATAGCAAGTAGATAAGAGGAGCATAGAAGAATACCACATTTAGATAAATTCATTCAATTATCAACTAAATGAGTATCATATTTAACCGATCAATATTGGTGTGGGAGAAACAGAATTATGCATATGCAAATAATTTGAATTTATCTTGTTGCACTCTCCATTCATTATCATTTGTGGCTCATACATAGTGCGAAACCAAAGGATGTGCAAGTAAGATGGAATGAACCTTAAGCTTTCCTGTAGAGTATAGATCAAAAAGCTTGTCCAGGTGTTCTTGCCACAAGTGAGCATAATGAATCAGAAAAAAACCAGCCTGACACAAAAGAATAGCTCAGAATTTGATGAGGTTTTAGTTGAAGAAAGTAGTACAAGTAAATAAGAAAAACAGATTAACATACTCAGCTCAATCCTTGTTATAGTATGTCTATCATGCTAGCTCATTTTAAGAGCACCATAAAAATTACATTTTTCACAAATATGTATAGACTCTCCTGCCATATCAGTGTATATTCAGCCATGCCAACGGCACAATGATAGGCCTTGAATTGAGCATGTATTAGCAGTAAAGTCAGTGCTTTATCCATTAAATAGCAAAATAGTATGGATGGAATATGTTGGTGTTTTATACATAACAAAAATTATAGATTCATATCTTACATGCTAATAATTATAATTCATTACAATGATAATTGAAATGAAACAAGCAATAGAAAATTTGATCATCAAATACTTTTGATATAAAAATTCATTATTGATTTAAGGAGAAAGAGGCAGCCGATGAGCATGCAACATGAAAAGAAAAATAGATGTGACTTTGACATAAGATGATTTCTAAGTCAACTATTTCCCTCATCATTTTTGGATGTTACAAGTCTTGTTCTTCTTAATAACTATTAAGCTGAGTCCACTTTGAGTCTTGGAAAATCATCGACATTGTTTCTATCTGACAAGACTTTCTTCATCTGAGTCATCATTTGCTTTTGAGATTCCATTGTCAACTACCTTTATACATCATCTTATAATATAAAAGTCATCCTCTGTTTCTTCTTTTATAATGATTTAGTTTAATCAAGATTAATTTAATTACTCAATAAGTTTACAGTTACTTTTAGTGGGTAAGATTTAACTTTTAATGGATTTTTTTTAATATTTAGAATCATATAAAATATAAATCATACTGAATTAAACCAGGGTTCTTTTAAATTCCAGTTTATATGTAAAAAACAGATTCTTTTAAATAGTATGATTGTGACAACAATGTTGATGATGGACATATATATTTGTTATAGCTATAACATCATCAGCTTACAAACTTTTCAGAATCGTAGTTTTTACCAACCAGGATACTAGGAAATTTTGAGTTTTATTAATCGGTGAGATCCACCTATCCATTCATTCATGGTAACTAATTCTGTTCATGAGATAATTAAGTGCACACTTATCAATCAAAGCAAGGAAGTCATAGTTGAAGATAGAAGACAAGTTGAATAAATCAAACTCTACATAATTACATTTACACGTACCACAGTTTGACTTTTGGCAAGTAGTTTCTCACAAAGTCCAGGATACTTCAAAGGTTGCCACCCATTATTCCCTTGGTACTGAAACATATGACGAAGAGAACATCTTAGAAAGAAGTGGATGTAAAATGTAACATAGATGATAATGGCACGTTAATGCATTATCTTATCTTACTATAATTTATTCTGGAAGAAGAACAATAATGGCACGTTTACTAAAGGCAATCCAACAGTTCATACAAGCACAGAAGGAATAAATGAGGTAAGGCAACATCAATATGTGCACTTTTAGATAATCTATTTTGGGGCAAGACGACAGTTTTATACAAAATGTGATAAGAAAACTAAAAGGTTATTATCATACTATATTACAAACTATATCTGCACAACATAATAAGAATGTCTAATTTAGCCATTGTTGAATGTTGGAGCCAAGGTTCGTGGATCATACTGCACACTATTGATGGAACACACCTTGTATCACATGAAGCAACCAAAATTGACACAAAAACAGAGTCAAAGAACAAAGAATAATAAAAAATGCTCCTTATTCTACTAAATGCACAATATTATATTGATTTGTTGATTGTAAACTCATAACTAAACATATCTAAAAAATCTTCCCTCGGTTGCTGACTTCGTGAACACAATAACATTGCTAGCATGAAGAGTTTAAGAATCTTCTCATAAAAATTTTGTTTACAACAGGCCACAAATAGTGGGGAAGCCAGGCTTCCTGTAAGTAAAACAACCCATATAGCATAGGGGTGAACAAGAAGTTTAGAATCCATATAGCATACCGCCAAATAGTGCAGAAGCCAGGCTTCTTGCTGTATTTTTTACTAGTAAATATATAATTCTTTGTAAATACATTGTCCATTAAAACAACCCCATACCTCACAAAAATTCTGATGCATGATAATAAATATAATAATACATAAACTGTGAAATTAAAAATGTTAATAATTTCTTTATCTACTTTATATGGATTTTTGACACTAGTAAAAAGATCATAAGGTAATGAATCTAATGCACCCACTATAAAAATTTTCCTTCTGTCATTGAAGATCAGAAGCATGACCAAGATGCTCCTGTCTAACGTAGCCTGAGAACTCTGTCTGAATGTCATCCTGAAGATGACTGCTCACGCCCTTCGGCCCATTGAATTCATCCATTAGGCTTTCCATATTGAGATCTTCACAAACAAATACCCTTTGTCATGGTTACAACCATGTGCTAACAGTTCCCACTGACATACTTGTCTTTCAGCCAAGTTTCAGGGCTGAATCACAGGCAGAATGGTTTGGGTTGAGACTTGAGAGAAAATGAAATTTGTAACTATTATGATTCATGAACACAAATCTTAGTGTGCATGAAAATTGGAAACAACTTAATGTTTTCATTCAGAGCACCACTTGATAAGTGCTCCTTGCTGCTTGAAATGAATAACCCTAAGCAGAAAACCAAACCTACATTCAACGCTTGGTTCTTCCATCAGATTGTTCTTTGAAATATTAGAGATAAAAAAAATTGACAATTATTTCATCAAAATAATCTCATCTAAACATATCGGAACTGAGAGTACTAAGCTGATATGCAGTGCAAGTTGTGAACACAAGCAAGTTGAAATCAAGTTTAATTCTGTCATGCATGTGATAAAACTGAGAGTGCATACCTGCGAGATCATTCCAATGACAATAAATCTCCCATAAACTGCTAAAGCATTTAGACATATGTTGAACATTTCTCCACCAACAGATTCATAGATTATATCAATGCCTTTAGGGTATTCCTTCTTAAGTACCTGAGATAAGTTTAAGCAAAAATTGTGGAGATAGACCAAAGAATAATCAATCAAACGGTCAAGGTATCTAAATTCTTTAGTTGGGTTGCATCAATTGTCATCAGGTCAGCAATATAACAGAATAATATATTTCTCTCTTTAGCTCCAACTATCCTTGACCAATAACAAAGAGGATGATAGAGAAAACTAGGATAACTATTCAATTGTATAATCATTGTCTTCCATATACATTCAACAAAAGCATAACAATTTTAATCTCTGATATCATACTTCTGTTGAGAAAAATAATGCTTCCTTGAAGTTGAACTAGAGCATGTTGTTCTCAGGTGTTGACAATATGGCAATATGACAATATGGTTTAAGTTAGGTATTTACTAAGTGAATGTAAGCTTTGATTTTTTGCTTTTGGACAACATCATATAATGATATATATGTTTGCTAGGTAAGGAAAGCATTGTTGTAAAGCCTTCAACTAGGAGATGGTTATCCTAAATCGTGTTTTATTGGCTAACTCAATTCTGAGACTTTGCATAGTCTTACAATGGTTGTAAGCCAAGTGAAGTTGGGACCATCCAAGTTTGGGTTGGCTGGGGCATGTCAATCAACTGGTCAGTCAACAAAATGCAGGTTCTAGATGAATAGGGAGTTTCTATTTGAGCAACAATCAAGTGGGTAGAAATCCAATTAACTTGAGGTGAAATCGAGTCAACTGGTGATATAACTATTGGTTTCCAATGGTCACATTTGGCCATCTATTCTACTGGAGAAAGCTGGAATGTATTTGTTAGAGTTATTATATAAACTCTTGAAGAACTTTTGGGCACTAGGTTGCACTTCTAAGATTATTGTGTTTCTTGTATGAGAGAATTTGGATTTAGGCTCACTGTTACTGGACCATCTTTGTATCCTAACCTCTGCTATAAGAGCAGAGACAACTACTAAACATATTTGGACCTAAAAGTTAAATCAGTTGGCGTGTTCCGTATAGAAGACCTAATTTTCTTACTATAAATGATACCTAAGATTCCTTGTAGTATTCATACTTTCCACATAATTAGCTATACCAGTTAATTGGGGCTACAACCAACTACATGGAACTTTTATGCTATTGCATTGGAAAATCCTATAAAAGTAAACAATGCAACATAGAGCAATAATTAGATGAGTTGTATTACAGTATGTTATAATGGTTCATTTTAAAAACAACAACAACAATAATCAAGTCTTATCCCACTAGGTGGGATCGGCTTGGTCCAATTTAAAAAATGGGGAAAAAAATGAACAGAATGTTGTAGACACATACATCCTTTATGTTCTCCTTCTTATAATCAATAACACGATCAGCTCCCAGTGACCTCAATAGCGAAGCTTTCTCTGCACCTCCACATGTTGCAACCACTTTATTGCCAGCCAGTTTTGCCAACTATTAGGAGAAACTATGGTTTAAGAAGTTGCATAATAGATGATATTAAAACACAATGGTAAGATCTGCATGTCAAAATTTGTGCCGAACCATTCTCCTATGAAAATAGTAGAGAAATTGCTAACATCCTACTTATATTATAGGCTACTCATTCTGTGTGTGAAAGACAAAACTCATGCATATGGTTTCACAGGAGTGAGGAAATTCTAAAAGATAAGGACACTAGCACATATTAAATAGACGAAGCAAAGAGAAAGAATAAGATAAGAAACTTCATCGTCATCTATATTGCCAGGCCATGATAGTCACGACAATATGGGGCCGACTTCCATCATTTAAGTCTATAAGGGTATTTCGCTAATATTATTCAAATATCTACAATCACATTTAATTAACAGAGTTTTTCAGTCTCCCTTTAACTCTAATAACCTCGACTCTAATAATTCATCATGCCTAACTATAAAATTTCTTGTGCATCTTTGAAAATATTTTTACCGACAAAACCTAATTGTCCCATCTTATAACATAGGAGCTACACCTAATTGCTCACAGGTAGTAGTAATTATGAGCTAATAATCTCACACATCAATTTTAGCGTTCTCATTTCTAATCTATTAATTGCATTATACATGTTAACTAACTGTTAAACACTGATTTATAGGAGAGGACTGATATTAATAAATCCTCAAGATAGAACACTTGTAAATGCTAATAATGGGATCCACTAAAGATGTACAGGTAATTGCATTAGCAGCATGCTACTAGTGGGTCCACAAGAAGTCAAATTTAGCAGATTTATCCCTTGGTGCTGATACTGGGATTTCTAAAATAAGTTGAGAAACAATAATGTTTTATTGGTTTCAGCGTGTAACAATATTATCATCCCAACTTTACATCTTGAACAAGAACCAACACTAATCTGGGCAGTGCAGTATCATTATGCCACAGTACCAGAAGGGGATTTGTACTACTGAATTGTCACATCAGCCATACAGTCAGTAGCGCCTCAGTAAAGGGCTCAGAACTACTCACTGCCGTGCTGGATACTACGAAAGGATTTCTGGATCATTGGGATAATCCACAAGTATAGATATTAAGCCTCTGTGGCAATGTTCATATAGTTCTTTTCACACAAACTTGGTGATGCTCCAATGTACCAAGGACGGGATATGGTCATAAGTAGGACAAGAATGGACACAGCTTGATAATAGAAAGAAAGATAAAGGAAAGTATATGATTTACTGTCAGCAATCAAACATATGCTCAGAAGACTGACTTAAGCAAATGTACAACAAAGGAGAAATGGCAAAGGACCCTTTCTCTAGGAAAAAGGAAAAGAAAGGACATTTCAATGACAGACCTGAACTGCAAACTGTCCTGTTCCTCCAGCTGCCGCTGTGACTAGCACAGCCTTTCCATATTCCATTTGTCCAGCCTAGAATTGATCCATGTAATGTTAAGAATGAGTTGCAACATGTAACCTAGCAATAAATAAAATTAAGAAAACATTGCATCAAGGCAATGTGTGTGCACTTTTGTGTTCAATTAAATCTTGTAGTAAGGAACGACACCTAATGCATTTGAATAAAAAGGATGTCTATACATGAGCAAGGATCCACACATATTATAATTAAATCATACCTTTTCTAAAGCAATTGAGGCAGTTAAACCTGATGTTAGCATGGCAACAACTTCAGCATCTGGTCTTGGCACAGGAAGTAAATGTTTTGCAGGTATCTACATAAGAAAACATAGTAACTGAGGAAAAATTGCAAGAGGAAATGTTTTTTTAATACAAATGCTAACAGAGCAGCTTCGCCAAAAATAAGGAATGATGAGAACACAAACCACTGAGAATTCAGCATAGCCTCCAAAGGTCATGAATGCCACAGGAGTGCCCACTTTCCGGTGGACTGAATCACCAACAGCAGCAATTATGCCAACTGCCTAGAGATGAAACTTAAGTAAGGAATACCACTCATCTAGTTGCAAAGTGAAGATCCATACTTACAGAAATAAAAAATGAATATGATAAATGCAACTTCTTCAGTGGAACAGAAGGCAGGCTTACTTAGTGTATTGCACTCAATGTCTTCTGCACATTATTAAGCAAAGCAAAGATGCTGATGTAAGAAAAGTCAATACTTCCACATGCATAGATGCTCGGATGGAGAAAGATTACATGAATTGATAGGTCTTCAAAATCCAGAAGAGTTTAATTAAACACCTATAATATTTACAATACATATAATTACTCATATTGGGAGTTCTATGTTCATATTCAAGAAGAAATGGTTAGCTTAGATTTCAGACAGTTAATTCAGTTTTGTGAAACATCAACTGGTAAAAATGGGATATAATCAAACTTAGTTTATTCCCTTCTTTGTTTCCTTTTCCTTTCGCTCCAAGTAAAAAATAAGCATTCTTTGTTCGTTGCACTGTACATAATCTGATTGGTTTGAATGTCTGATAATTACGAAGCCATCCTAGCATTAGTTAGCTTGCTATTCATGCTAAATCAAAACTCTTTCTAGTGACTAAATGAATATGGAAATTCCAGTGTTGGTTGCCAGAAGCATTTGGTACACTACATTCTTATAACTCAACCTGCAAGTCAGTGTGACCAAACACAGAATCTATTTACTTAGTACGAATAGTAAAGATTGTCCTTTAAACAAACAAAAAAAACAAGTAGAATATGTAACATAGAGAAGAGAGAAAGATTCACAAACTCCGAGAGGGCATTACAATATTAAAATATGAAGAAAATTAGGGAATGATATAATAAAATGATGGTTGACAATCTGGATTAGGTAGAAAGCACCAGATCAAACAAGAGTCTCTGAACTTAATTAAAAAAGAATAAATTCACACCTAAAAAAATCAAGAAAATTCTATCCAATTTGGTTTGGTCTACATTCCTGCTGTTTGGTGGATTGCAGATTATGTCAGCATTGCCAATTATTTTTGTTTTATATATTTAAACCACAGAAAGAGGAATGAAATGAAAAATTCAGCATCCAAGATAACAAGGGAAATTTACACCATAATAACCACTCCGCGCACTATAAAAGAAACTTGGGAAAAATGCCTTGAGCACAGCTAATACATCGCAAAGATATATAACAAAACTTAGGCATTAGAATGGACAAGTAATAAAATATAAAAAGGGCAGGAGTTGTAATGTGTACTCTGAAAAGAGAATTGAAAAAGTTGTTTGGAACATCTGTTCCCAACCAACACAGCACATAGTTTCCTAGTAAACAATAGACCACAGACTTAAAACAATAATTTTACAACTTGAACTAAGTAGGAGGTACAGGAAGGCAAAATAACTATTTTTTGAAAAACAGTTTATAGATAACAAATTACTAGATAAATTTACAGTAATTTGGAAAGATAGAGCTAGTTATTTGAAAAGGATATCTTTTTTAGTATAAAAACATTTCCTGCAAAGATCTTAAAGTACGGCATACCTCAAAACCAGCATCAAATGGGAGGCGTGCAGTAGTTTCATTATTGTTTCCTCCAAAATATCGTCCAGAGCTAAAATTCACCTGCAGATTTCCATAAAAATCATATAAATTGGAAATTTGAAATGACACATGAAAGAAGATAGGATGTTAGCAAATATTGAGAATCATACATCACTGGCATTCACCCCAGCAAAAATGATTTTGACAAGAGCATTCTCTGGTTTTATAGGCAACTTCAAATGTGTTTGGACAACTCTAGTAGCAGATCGAAAATTGTGATCAAGAGTATGGACAATTCTACAATCACAAAAGACAATGATTAGACATAAACAGATGCCAAACAACAAATATAACAGAATCAAACAAAAGAACAAGGTTGTCAAGTAATAAAAATATACAACTGTAGCACAGTCATAGATACAGGAGACCAAATAGCTAACACCTGAACAATAAATTTGCTAAGAAGTACTATTGTACTAGTTTGCTAAGATTTACCACACAGCGCAACCAATATAACAGGTAGAGTAAACATCAAAACAGGGGGGCACTTAATTTTAGCTGGCTTATTCATATCAAGTATCAAAACTAGGAAACAGACAGTGCTGATGGCAACAACACCCACAATTGAGATGAAATTGTTTGCCTGCCTTCCTATAAGTTTTGTGCAAAAATAGTATTACAAAATAGTTGTAGGTTCAAATAATAACTAGTTGCCAAGATCAAAATTCAAAATAGTTATAGGTTGTTTTTCCAAGGAGGAAGAGGAAATGTGAGAGAAAGGAAGAGAGTCAAGGAAAGAAGGAAATATCCAAAAATTTTGTCTCCTCCCTTTTCATATTTATCTAATGGATGTGCAACTCTCGTCACAATCAACAAGAGACATGATGAATTAGCAAACGAGATTATATTACCAATAGATGAAACTTTATAAAGAAGAAGAACGGTTATTAAAATCACCATTTGATGTTTTATGTTCTCAATCTACAACAAAGAACAATAGCAATTCCCTTAAGTACTACTAGGTAGAGACAATGTGAGGGATACAAATGTAGTAAGAAAAAAAGTTATAGGAAAGGGGGGAGGAAAGATTTTCTAATTTGTGTTTCCATGGAAGGAAGAAATTAGTAGGGAAGTCTTTACGACCATTTCCTTGGAGAGAGATAGAGAGGAAAATTTAAGTTTCTAAAATTGATTTGATAAGAACATTAAAAAAATCAACAATAAATAGAAATTAAAAAAGACCGTTCTTTTGGCAGGACTTAACTAGCATTTGATGTGAATACTGTTTTTTTTTACCACCAAATCAAGTGGAAGCAATTTTGGTGAGAATTGGAGAAACTCTTCCCCAGCCTTTTCTTCCCTCCCACCATCTCCATCTAAGGAAATGGAGGGACTAGGCGACTGGAGATTTGTTACCCTGCCAGTATTTCAGGATTTCCTTTCTCAGGTGATTTCATCATAGGAAACATGCCCTTAGAGTAGCTTATTAGACTCTAGGTTGAAATATCTTTCATAAAAATTAACAGGTCAATAACAGAAGATCTATATATATATATGGCTTACATTTTCTTAAAATTATCTGGTACAATGATGTCAGAAGTTGTATATTGTGATCTTCGAGATTTGTACTGATTTAATAAGTACTTTCTTTCCTCTGATTTTGATGGCCAATACTCCATGCCTCTACGTTTTGTGATCCATAGACAAGCACCAGCTTTGCTCTCATCTTTAATAAGCTCAAGTGCCCCTAGTTAATTGGAATAGAGAAATCAAACAATTATAGAAGACATCACGAAAATCAGTGAAAGGAACAAGATTCCACTATCATATCCACCAATGAATTATTCCAGTATTCCCTAAACTTCAGTTCTTTCTATATTTTTGAAAAATATCATTGCTTTAAATGAAAGTCTGGACCAATGAATGATTCCTTTTCACGTTAAAATTTTTAAAAGATAAAACCTTGCTAGTTTCAAACTAGAGACTATATAGAAAATACCATTAACAACTTCTTCCATTGACAAAAAGCCACCAACAGAATCAATTACTTTGCGGTTGATCATCATTGCCATCTCACTTTGAACAAACTACACCAAATCAAACAGCAGGACAAGTAAAATATCAGTCACTTTTACTAGATAATGAATGAGAAGTTGATTTAACTCTGTTGATGACAACCTTAGATATTTACATTAATCTCACAAATTCTGTCAGCTTCACAAGGTAAATGCTGTTCAAAGTGATAGCAGCATCTTTTCTTCATTCTTAACAACCTCACACATGAATCTCAACACCCGCACCTAGTTTCAGCTAACAAAATTTTGCATGTTGTTTCTTAGCTGCTCATTATCATAGTATGACCAACTTATTACATTTTTCTTTACTCAATGCATGATTGATAATACAACTCTCTGTATTACTCTCAACATAAATTGCTTGCTTTATCAATCTCTCTCAGTTTAGTAAGATTTAAGATAGCTAAAAACTTTAGTTATAAACCATTCCTGTCCCCCCGTCTTTTACTAATGTCTAAACTTTTCATATTGGTACAAGTTAAAACTATATTTTGCAGATCCAGTCTAAGTCTTGAGTATCCTTTAATTTATTCAGCGAATGTAATCTGCAATTCAAGGTTTTATACATTGCATGATAAGGCTTTCCCAAGTAAACAGACTATGTGCATTTTTTTCTTCATATACTTTATTAGTTTTAGTATTATGGTTCAATCTCTATACCAAACCAAATTAAATTCTCAGAGATGTTTATTTCACCTTGGATTGTCCCTTCAAGTATCCTTTCTGATGTTTTCATAATGTGTCTCATATATTAAACCTATTTTGTTATAACTAGTACTAAAAAAACTTCTCTTGAAATCATTTATAACTATAAAGATCTCAAATTTTTGTTAAATAAGATATCTCAAGCGTTCCAACCTCGATATGGATCAAGGAGTAGAATCTCTTTATATGCCACCCAAAATGAGCAACACTTTTCTGAATCTAGTTGCACAAAACATAAGCGAACTCTTCTTGATTGGTGCTTGTCAACACCAACTTGTACCAACAGTCTGGCACATGGTACACAAATTGGCACATAAGCTTGCCTGTCCAGTTGCAGTACTTGGCAGCAGAATGTTATTTTACTATGAAACAGATAGCTTAATCTGCATAACCTACAATCTATCCCATTTCATTCACCTAAATCTCCCTTTACTTATTTGATTTAATTCTATAGATAAATCATTGATCTGTATACTTGCTAACTATACATAGATATATATAGAGTTTTATGAAAAAGAAGGAAGAGCCTAACCATCTTAACTTAATCTCTGTGGTCAGCAGAACTTTTCTTTTCAACTATTACATGTCGAAACTTACTGAAATAGGCACTTCTTTCTCTTGGCTTTGCAATCTAATAGATAGCATTTCTCTATTCTTCAAATATAATTTTTCATAGGTTTTCTATTTACATATAAGTTCAACTTTTGGGGCCTCACTTTTAGCTAACTAATACTATTTAAGTACTCACCAAGTTTACAACTTTGTAAAAGTTCAGAACCAAAGCATTGGCTACGGGAGATGACGGTGGTATGGTGGTAATGGCAGTGAAAATAAGGCATTGATAAAATAGTAGGAGGTAGAGGATGTTGAGAAATTTATTGCCCAGCTCATGGTAATACAGCAGAAGATGTAAAGAAGGGGAGGGCATACTATGGAAAAGAAAATTGCATATACAGGTGGAGATATATGTAGCCCAAAATTGCTAATACACATTGTTGCTGGAAACAAGAAAATGACAGGATCAATATGTTAAATTATTGGAAGATTGGTGCTGAAAGTGCATACTTAAACAAGGTCACTAGAAACCAAATGTTCATGTTTTCCATATAACATATATATTTTTATTAACCAATCAAATAATACTAACATAAAAAAACTTAATTGAATATCATTCTAAGCTTGACAAGAAGAACCCAGAGAAAAATAAACAAGCTAACTTCGTAATATACCTCAGGGCAAAGCACATTTACTCGAATTCCCTCACGTTTCAGTGGAGCAAGGGCTCTAGTGAAAAGAACCACACCACCTGCACAAATAAAAAGAAAAATATTCTATTGTTCTGAAAAATTTTCTATCCAAGTAAAATTTCCAAACATTTGGGACAAACCAATAAAATATAGAAAACATGGTGTATTTGGTTCAAAGCAAAATTAGCATCAAGAAAACATATTTTAACTTTATTTTCATTTTACTTGATTTATTTTTAATATTTCTAGCAAATTGGTTCAATTGTTCCCATCTTATGAGAACAAGTTATTGTAAAGACTATAAAAGAGACTCACACTATTTCCACCAAGCAATAACTCCTAGCTCCCCTATAAAAGTTGTGGGAGTTCCAACTAAACCTTGGGTGAGATGAACGGCGTGGACCACATCATGCCACGTCTATTGCTCCTTTATTTTGTCTTTTTTCTTATTTTTACAAATGGGCCAACCCAGCCTTCTATGACACTCCTGTGTGGATTGCATCACTCCTCATCTTGTGGAAGTTGTTGTTGGTCCATTGCAGCCCATGTACATTGCAGCATGCACCCCTTCCCTGGCCCCAATAATTTCTCATCATCCATAGCACTCACCAAGAAAATAATGGAGCTCACTTTCCCGCACCAGGTATGGTCAAAAGAACACAGTTAAAGCTGGTCAACACCAGCATCTTCCTCGACTCAAACACTAATGCCAACAATAGGGGGCAGAGAGGGAAGGAAGCAACAAAGCATGGAGGAAGAGGTGGCACAGATGAAGAAGACGAGGATGGGAATACGAGGAAGATGGCTTATATAGAGAAGGCCAAGCTGATGAGGGAGTAAAAGTGAAGGGTATTGAAGTCTGGAGAAGCAGGGAAGTATAGAAAGGAGTGAGATAGGTCGTGGATCCTGCCCCAGCTGCGGGTTGAGCTTTCGAGAAAGCAAGAGGATGGTGACAACTTCTTGCTTAGCTAAAGTTTGATGTTTTGCATCATTGTGGATTATTAGTGGCTGCTTTGTGCTTGCACCGGTTAGAGCTTGCTCAGAAACACTCTATCCCTGCAGTTTGCAACACTTTCTGCACCCATTAGAAGACCCTTGCTCTGCTACATGACCAATATGGAAATTTAGGCTTCATCAACCTTTGTGACAAATTGTCTCCCAACCATCTGAGGTTGGCTAAATGGGTCTTTTCCCTCCATTAAACTCTGTGTAAAGTGATATTACTAACTATATTTGGGCCATTTATTAAGAATAAAGGCAAGAGTCATCAAAAAATATATTTCCTCTGAATGCAACAACTAGAAAAGCCAAACCTTTTGTGCCGGAATATATAGGATCTGCATACATAGGATAAAGACCCGAAGCTGAGCCCATGTTTATTATAACACCAGGCATCTTTCTTGACCTCATTATTTCTATCTGTAATCAATAAATGAAGAGCCAGAAAATTTACTAACACATCAAAGAAGCAATGAGAGTTTCCAATATATAAATTAACAGGCAAATGAGCCAAGCAACAGAACCATTTTAAAATAATGGAGTTTCTACAATCAAAGGTAAAAAAAAAAAAAACAGTCAGATGCATGAAGCTCCCGCCAATGCAAAGGTAGCTATCAAATTTTTATTAATCTTTGCATGCCATGCAATATTATCCTGTCATAATATAAGTTAAAGTAGTGAGATGACAGATAGGGGTTGTGGTCTTTACTCTAAATATCATTTATAGAAAGAGTTGAATTTCTCTCTATTAGCTGTCATATAAGATTACAACAATTGTTCATCTAGCATCCAAAAGGCACCTATAAAACATCCATGGTAACATAGGTAGAACGGGTTCGGTACGGTATACCAAATTTTACATATGATACCATATACCGTACCGAAAATTTTGATATAAAGAAAATTATACCGATACCGTGCCAAAAATTTGGTATATCGTATTTTTGGTATGGTATTAATTTACCAAAAATTTAGAACTAATCGAATCAAAAATTTTCTGAACTAATCAAACCGAATTTTCCAACAGACTGAATCGATAAAATATCGATTAATTCGGTTTTCAACCAAATTAATTCGAATCTAGCACACACCACTATGGTGTTGATTTTGATATTCAAAAGATAATTTATTTGGTATATACCAAAAAATACTGAAAATAGAAAATCTCATAGCGATACTAAAATTTTCGGTATACTGAAGTTTTTGGCATGAACGGTGTATATTGGTATGATACTTGCGGTATATCGAGATTTTTGATATTTTCCCCACCCCTAGTTACATAGGACACAAAAGACAACCATGCATTACAAACATAGCTATTGCTTAGGGTCTTATTATTGTTTCATAAGGTTATGAGAGACATCCATGCATTACCAACATAGCTACTGCTTAGGGTCTTACTGTTGTTTCATAAGGTTATGAGATCTAATGCTGCCTTTAGATTAACTCTAAACCAACAAATATAAGTGTGATTCACTGGAAGCCACTTGGAGTCAATTAAGAACATATTATTGCACTGATGGCACAAAGGATACAACGCCATGGTTGTGAAAGAAAAAAAACTAGATTGAATGTGCTAAGCCTCATAAATGTCTGGTCAAGTAGACTGAGAAAGATGCATCCTTAAGCAAAGGAACAAAAAAAGCTAGGGAAGTACTGAAACAAACAAACACTGAAAAACTGTATAGCCATCAGTTAGACAAGCATAACCACAAGTATTGAAGTCATGGAATGAGCGTCACAAACAATAACAAATACATTTGTACTAAGTTTGAAGTAAGAACAAATTAAGATCAAGTAAATGGTAAGATCTCTGTATTGCATAAAACACTTGTTAACATACAAAAGCCAAGCTTAAAGTAAATCATTGATCCTGGCAGAAATCCCAAAACATAGAGCTGCGTTATACTAAGATATCATGTCGTGTAGCAAAACCTTGCATTTTTGGTCAAGAAGTTGCTATTAAATGAATCGGCATATACTAAAAAGCTTAAAGAATAGAGAAATAGTATTGCAAATTCATTAGACCTAGCATGTGATGGGAACTTTGAAGATTAAGTGATTAACTATACTTTCTCTTGCAAAATCATCCAAACAAAACTAACCCAAACAGATTTTTAAATATAACTCATACAAATTAGAGTAAACAAGTTAAAATAACATACTGCAATGCGGGTGCAGTCAACAACAGCAGTCAAGTTCACATTGATAGTGCGCTTCCATGTACCACTTCCATCTGTTGTATCTTTATGGAATACTAAAGGAGTAGCTATGCCAGCATTGTTGATACAGATATCCAATCCTCCATATACCTCCAAATGCTTCTTGAAAGCAGCAGCTAGGTCATCTAGGCAATGAAATTTTTTTACTCAAAAGTAAAGAAACATTGCACATGAATCAAATCATCTTTTATCATGAAGCCAAAATGCATCTCAAACAAATAACGAGTAAACAAACTTCATTATTAAAAAAATACATATCACGATAACATACTCAAAAACGAGTCAAGATAAAATATTGATTTTCCTTAGAATCATCTAACTAACTGGTGGACAGCATAAGTCTAGAAAGTAAACGTCTTTTACAGATCCAATTAGCATTACGACAGGAGCTCATGGAAAATTATTCTAATCACAAATCAGATATATATAGATATCAGATCTGGTGATGATGAAAATATTATTACTTCCAATAATTGTAAAAGACATAGAAAAAAATATAGCATTTATGGCATATCCAAGATTCCAGTGTCTTCCTGCCTATGGGCAAGGCATCAAATTTTGCTCCCATATAGAGATGTGGTATGGCTGCCCCCTTCTGTCACGCAAGCGGGGCGCGGATGGGGGGCATGGTGTGTGTGTGTGTGTGTGTGTGTGTGTATCTATATATATATATATATATATATATGGGGGTGGTGTTCTGTTGCACACCACCCTATCCGCGGCCCTGTGAGTGACTAAGACACGTTGCCCACGTGGCATCGTTGATCGCAGGCTATATATATATGGGGGTGGTGTTCTGTTGCACACCATCCTATCCACGCCCCTATGAGTGACTAAGACACGTTGCCCACGTGGCATCGTTGATCGCAGGCTACCACATGGGCAGTGTGTCTCTGTCGCGCAGGCAGGCGCTGATAGGGGGTGTGCAACAGAACACCCCCGTATATGTGTGTGTATTATGTTTATAATGTATAGGTCATTTTGAAAAAGATAAAGTTCTAGGGGTCTTTTAAAATGATCTCTATCATAAATAATGATATACCCCCCCTCTCCCCACTTTATTTATTCTAAACTACCCTTCCTATTCTTATGAACTGTAAGTCGTGACTGTTTGCATTACCCCACACTCCTCTTTCGCAATGGCTTTAGCTGCTTGCCCACCAACTCGCTTCCTTCTCATGATAGCTTCTCCACTTGGCAATAGGGCTCAATTCCATATTAGGTATGTTCTTCCTCCTCAGCTTCTTCCCCCTCTATTTTCAATACAATTTCCTTGATTTTCTTTTGAGGAGATAGCAAGTCGGATGACTAGGATTTATGTTTCTTATCCATACCTATGTTGTGTTGTGCCGACATAAATATGAAAGGATAACCAATGAGTTTGAGTGACAAAGCAACAAGAATGCTCCTCCTCCTTCCCCCTCTGCTTCTTTCTCCTATTCTTCTCCTGGTAAATCTCCATCTCTATCATTGGTGCTGGTTGACATATGTCATTCCAGGACTCAACACCAATAAGCACCAGTAAAGAATAATTCCATTCTGAAACCAAACTAACTCAGTAGAGCAGTAAATGACAGGTTTTGATGTTGAAATTTTGATGGTGCGTTTACAGAAACTATAGCCTATGCTACACTTGTTCACACAAGGATCATAGGTTATTTATAACTCAGGACAGCTTTGTGTGGCACTTTTTCGCTCTCAAAAAGGTTCAGCTATTAATGTGGTTGCCACTACATGTGAAGGGTCAATACTAACACTAAGTTGGCATAGCAATGTCATGCTTGAGGATCACAATTGTGTTCTATGCTTTTTCTTATGCGGTAGAAATGGTAAGGCATATATTTAGTAGCAACTCAAGAAAAAACATGGGTTGGAATCTTATTTTAAGAAGGTTTACGTGGAAGGCCCTAACTGGTGGTCTTGGTGCACACTGGAGAACGGGAGGGTAGCTAGGGTGTGGAACCTACTAATTCATGGATGGATACATAGAGTGTGACTGGCAAGATGTAAAGTGATCCTCAAGAACTATTCCAGTCAGTGTATGTTGTATTTGCGTTCTGAATAACTACCATTTGGATTTTTAAAAAATGGTAGCTCTCTGAACCTCACTTTACATAACAATTGCAGGATAAATCCCTTAGAAGATTCCTAATTGCAGGATACATCATTAAAAATAAGACAAGGTTAATGTTTCGTCATCTTACTTTAAGATAGACAGGCCTTAAAATTTAGTTCAAGTGAACCCACTAATTCATGATGGATACATACAGTGTGACTGGCAAGATGTAAAGCGATCCTCACGAACTATTCTAGTCAGTGTATGTTGTGTTATCGTTCTGAATACCTGCAATTTGGATGGTAGCTCTCTGAACCCCGCTTTACATCACTGTTGCAGGATAAATCCCTTAGAAGATGCCTCATTGCAGGATACATCATTAAAAATAAGACAAGGTTAATGTTTCATCATCTTACTTTAAGATAGACTGACCTTAAAATTTAGTTTAAGTGGAATAATAGTCGATTCTATAACTAAACCATCCAGATTATGCTTCAAAAGGAGCACTCATTAATCCAAGGAGGATCATAAGTCACTATGTAAAACCTAGCCCTGACTAAAGATAATTGATCACAAACTACTGATAGGTCCTCAACCAATCAAGGGACCTCATATTCTCTATCCTCTTCTTCCTGAATATAAAAAAAAAGGGCAGCTCGGTGCACGAAGCTCCCGCCATGCGGGGTCTCGGGGAAGAATCCATTGTACGCAGCCTTACCTTCATATTCTCTATTCAGGCTGTTTCTTCCTGAATATAGATGGAAAAAAATTATATGGTTTGCCACCTCTCCCTGCCCTCACTTCTTTCTTTCAAATAATAATATTTTTCACTTTCTGTCTTCCCTTCTCCTTCTCTATTCTGATAAGCACCCAATCACTATAGTAGTTCATTGACCTAAGAACACAAAAACCAAGGAGGAGATGAGGATCACTAACTTGCAGCCAAGGGCCTAGAACTGAATAGTGTCTATCATAATGGATGCCACAAGTTTGTCTCACTTTACAAGGTCATGCCCCTTCCATCTTTACCTCAGTCCCATGTAGGAGTTGGCCCAGATAAATTGCTAGGATCAACCAAATTTTGTTGATTGGGAACCCAACAATGTCTTAATTCACATAAACAACCCCACAATATGTTTGACTAGGAGATAGAACCCACTCCGAGCAAAAGAAATGTTAAACTACAGAAGGGAGTCTCTTGCACACGACTAGTCCTCTGGGATTTTGATAATGTGAGATTTATAACTTTTCACAAAATTAAGCCATAGAATGTGGTGGCAATGCATCAAGTAGCAAATCAAGGAGAGAAGTCAAGCGCTCTCCTCATGCTTATTTTGCAGTCCAACTGTATAGTTTCTTTGATAATTTTATCATAAACAGATGATATTTCCTTGTCTATGTTAGAAGATTAGAAGCCAATCATAATAGTTGCAGAGACTAAAAGGACAGAAATTTTTTAGTTATTATTATCCTTAAGAGAAGCATGGAAAAGGCTTACTTGCATTTGTAACATCACACTTAACAAATATTGCAGATGGGACTTGAAGTTCTGAAGGAAGTTTTGCATTCTCCTTCTCAATCAGAAAAGCCACTTCTTTTCCTTTTTCAGAAAGGTCAGCAACAGTTACAAAGATTCCCTTTTGTGCAAGAGCTAAGCAAAGTGCTTTACCTATATAGGAGCATTAATATAAATATTAGAAAAGGTTTCAATGTCTATTCTAGAGCACAAGAAAACAGAAGGTACAAAACAGATGCTGCTGCCAAGTATATGATACCTCTTTTCAAATTTGGCACTTAAAGTCTTTGTCAGAGTGACATTAAAAATGTATCAGAGAAAAATGTTAATTATGGATTAATTTTTTAACTCGTTATTCAACCACTATTAGAGGGATCAAACAGTAATTCCATTAAGTTTGTTTTATAATGGTACAACAATATAATCAACACATTGTTGTAGTTAGTAAATGAACAACAACAATATCCAAATTTAAGTCTGACTTAATAAGACCCTAATGCATAGAACTAATCATTTTTAGGTCATTATTATTGGTGACAGCTACAATCAATATTCTAAACTTCTCTTCATCAAATAAAGAATATTTCAAGTACAAATAATCTGGAACAAGAAAAAACTAGACATATACAAGAAGGCATCAGTTTATCAGCAAAATGTTGTATGAAATACATGTGGCTTTTAATTTGACATTGTGGTAGGAAAATATTTTAGACACCTTTCCCAAGATATGGATGCACAGAGAAACAAAAGACACTAATAGACCTCACTATCATGATTGTTCAATAAATGTTAAAATTCATAGTGCGCGGGCTTGTTCTCCAATGCATCCCGATATATATGGAAATATGGAAAGAGGCGCCATGTTGAAGAAAGGCACATACTTGTATATGGTCATGTTGAAAGGAAAGTCACACACACACGAAGTGAAAGGCATTAAAAAATGGTAGGCTCATTACAGTTGCTCAGTTGCTCAATCCACATAGTTCTGTTCAGAGATGAGTTGAGGAGATGTTCCCTGGTTGTTCATTTGCAGTCATCAGCCATACCATCCGAGTCTTTGGACAAGACCAGATAATGGACAACCTCTGGATTGGAAACATTGGAGAGGCAAAATGGAGATGTTGAGGATATAGGTAAATACACAATGGGCAAGTTAGATAATTTATTGCTGGGCAACTTCGAGCAGCAACTGCAAGCAGAAAAAATTGCATCTTTAGAGGAATTTCCAATTCCAACAGCGATTGCACAACTCCAACGTCAATCCTCACTTCGATTGAGGTTCCAAACTCAGCTCACAAAAAAAAAGTCCCGTCGATGTCCATCTCTAGAAAATGTTAAGGTCCTATGCAGTAGGTTAGGGTTGGGGCCTTTGGGAAATAAAATTCAGCGAACCCCACAGCCAACCATGTTAGCTAGTATTAACAATGATAAAGTTTCGATCACAGCAGTTACGCAAGAGAGCGAGATGCTCTCGGGGACAGGAAGTACTTTGGGGGACCCTATCAACGTCTAGTTAAAAGGTCGGTTCTTTTAGCAAGTTCATCACAAATTGCTACAAAACTAAGAAGGCCAGTGGCGTATGGGGTTGGCGGTCTTCTCACCCAACGATAGTTTTTTTTTTCCTCTAACAAAACTGTCTCCCAGCGAAGGCGAATGCGAAAAATAAAATATATCAATTACACACATTCAGCCATCATCCAATCTCGCAACTAAGCAAGGAAATTCTATCATAGTTGCAGGGCAAAGGGAAGAAGTTACCAATTCCGGAGGCACCACCGGTGACGATGGCGGACAATCCAGCCTTCAGCTCCATCTTGCGTCGATTCGAGGGTCTAGCGATATCAAAGAATTCCTAGAGCGATGAAAGACTGAGCCGTCAAAGCGGAGGGAAATCGAAGCGCGGATACACGGAGGGTTATTTCGACCACCGTCTTATTTATCGCCGTGAGCAACAAGAAGACCGATCGTCCTCTTTGCCCACTAGCTCACTTAGAACACAATTCTACCTGCACTTTCATTGGCAAAAGGTAAACCAACTTCCAATCAAAAAACAGGTACGCTGGGGAACTCGATAAATAGACAGGAAGAAACCAAATTTTGTTCAGTAGCATTTGGTGTCTCCGTCCATTCAACAATATATATATCTTCTTCTTTTGAAAAAAATAATAATATTATGTCTGTTTTAGAATTTTTTTTAATGGAAGGTCCATTAAGTCTTTAAAATAAAAATAAGTAAAGCAATGATGTTTAAATGATAGATACAAGAAATTAATTTTGACAAAGGAAAATTATAGAAGAGTGTCAATTCAGTAGATCCGATCAAATTCGAATTGAATTAGAATTTTTTAAAAAAAAATCTATTTTGAATTTGACCTAAACCTAAATTTGATTAATTCAATCAATCCGAATAATTTGAAAACTCAATTTAAAAGAATTTTTAATTATTTTTTCTATAATTTTTTATTTTTATCTCGATTTTTTATCATTATTATATTAATATTAATATTAATATTAATAATATAATAAAAATATTTTAATTTTTAAAATACAATTTAATTTAATCTAAAAAAACTTACTAAATTTTAAATTTGAGTTAATCAGAACCCTAATCTGAACTTGACTAAAAAATTTTCAATCTAAAAACTTTTCAATCTGAATTTGACCTAAATCTAAAATACCCAACTTGACTCTGATTTTTTTTTTGGATCATTTTAGAGTGGATTATCAGATTGAGTTTATTTTTACTTAAGACCTCATAGTTCTGTAATTATTTAAAATGAAATCTTTGTTTTTCTAGAAAAGCTGTTGTTAAATCAAAAGTTTTAATATAGTTGTTTATGCTTTTTTCCATTTAAATCAAATCAGGCACACGGATGATGCCAAGGCCGAACCCGAACAAAGGACGCACCCAAGTGCTTCGTTCTTCGTGCTCCACTCGCTCGAAGCCATGGCAGCTATCGGGTGGTACGGCCCTCTCATCGATCTCTCGCGGGTGGTATCGCACGTCGACGATCTCGTTCAGCTTCTCGTATTCGTCCGCGATTCGCAACCCGTCGTCCTACAGGTCCATCGCTTTCTCTTCCATTCTCTCCCATCCTAAATATCAGATTTTTCTTGTCTGCACTAGTAACAGAGTTAATTATTAACTTGATCTGATAGTGATACTCTATTAGGATTGCATACCCTGCCTTAAATTGACGGCGATGCCACTTGATTAACTCGATATTGCAACTAAACTAAATTTCTCCATTCTATTTTTTTTTTTCGGTTTGCCGATTACAATATGCTTAAGGTCCTCTGGTATTGTTTCTGTGCTTTAGAAATCTAACACTTCAAATGGAGGAACGCTGCTGAAGACTAAACTTCAGGTCAGCGATGATACAAGATCAATTTTTTCTGTTTCTCTCTGGCCAAAGCATATGGGATCAGTCATCGCTGCTGGTGATGTAGTACTGTTGCAAAGTGAGATTATTTTTTCCATTAAATTTGTTCTCTCTCTTCTTTGTAATTTTGATCAGATGTGTTGTAGATACTTTTTTTCTTGCAAACTTTGAGTGTCTATTGATCATTTCGAGATGGTTTGCTGAAAATAGTGGGAGGAGTGTTCATCCCACTCCACGATTATTGCTTAGATTACAACCAGGCAACAAAACCTTAATTGAATAGACTCCAACTATGCAAGATTACTTATTGGCTTGTAATCTTTCATTCAACAGTCTAACTTATGTATATAGTATATCTGTAAAATCTTTAGAAGTTCTGAAAGTCAATGCCTCTGATTATTTTGCAATTCATGTAGCTCTAAAGAAATAAATTTAAAGCATCTACGTTGCTAACAGTTGCCAGGATTTAATTATGCATGTTGAGTGTTGTATCGTGAATAGTGAAATAATAGACTGATACTAGGATAGAGCATAGTGAAAATTGTATGACCTACAATACCTATGGCAGCTCGTTTTCACCTGAATGGCTGCCAATTAATTGCTTTCTATCACTATAAAAACAGATATAATCATACATGATTTTGTTACAGTGAGATCATTAAATACTTCTTCAATTCATGTGTTTTCATACGTCAAGTTGGTTGTTTTAGACGCTTAATATATTGATCTACTATTGATTAGTATTCCAACAAATAGAGATTCTCCTCATGAATCCAGATGTGAAGATCGTAAAATATAGAGATGTTTTGGAAGCTACAACCGTACAGGTTTCTTTGCTGCATGTTTTGCTGCATTCTCGAGAGTTAAATGCCTTTGAAGGTACATATCTTTGACCTTATCTCATTTTATTTTTTGAAGTTCTTTCTAAGATCCTTGTATAAACTAGGGATTGCAAAAAATTACAGCGGAAATTGGAAAAGCTGTTCTTTGTGTGACCTTGTGACCAAGTCTCAGTTCATGAAAAGAGTTACTTTTCTTGCAAGGACTAGGATGCATATTATTATTCCTTTGACCTCTTGTTGGCAGAGGCCTTATGTGCTAGGCTTCCTGATGGTCAATAGACTCGCATCATTTGCCAATCATCACTTGCTTCCACTTGATGAACGCAACAGTTATCTATCATTATCATTATGGATCTTGATCATGTCAAATAGAGAACTTTTTTGTCTATTTTCAACTTGGACACTGAAATCCCACCTAAGTCAGCAAAGGCAAGGTAATTCATCTTGGTTTCTTGACTCCTAGAAACCGAATTGCTGTTAGTGTTGGGACACTCCGGAGCTAGGGGGGATGAATAGCTCGTCTCACTCGCTCGCTTGCTTCGTAGATGTTGATTTTGCAGCGGATAAACTCCAAGCAAGCTCCCAATGCTAACAAGAGGATTTACTTAGTATCCACCTCAAAATGAGGTGACTAATCCAAGGATCCGCACACAAGCATACTTTCCACTATCAAAAACACTCCTTCTCGGAACAATCTGGAGGTGGAGAAACCTCGTACAACTCAAACAATAAGATGCAATTCGAAACAAGAAATAAATAGAGGAATACAAATGAAAAATCTCTTCTTGCTTGATCTCTCGTTGATGAAGATGCCTCTGACCAGTTGGAAAATGAAACAACACTTATCTTTTAAGCTCGAAGTCCGGCGAAAAGTAGTGGAGAAGAAATCGTGTAAGCACACTTTTTGGTTTGAACCTCGTCGTCGCCTTATACTCTGTGATCTTTACTCTGTGATCTAGGGCTTCCAATCGATTGGCATGTAAGATCTGAGAAATTCCAGCCGTCCAAAAGTCGCAACCTGTGTAACGGTCATCTCTCAATCGATTTACATGATGTATGTAGGACATGACATAATATTTTTATTTTTCATAACAATTATGAATGCAAATTAATGATGTCATGACATATGATGGACAAACAATTATGACAATTTAGCATAAATAATATAACTAGATTATCTATCTAAGTATTCTTATTCTTAAACCAATTGCTAAACTTAAGAATAGTCCTAATTTGCCCCTTTCCTTTCAAGAAAGTGTCAAAAACCCAACTTAGCATTTCTTTTGCCTTTATCCGTATTGTGCAAATTTAATTAGGTTGATTAAGTCCAAATCTTCAAATTTTGACATATTTTACTCTTCCAACAAAAGTAACCAATTAGACCTTCTCATTTTCAAGGAGTACAACTACCTTGAAAAGTCCTCTAAGTGTCAACTTCTTTAAGGTTATGTTAGCTACCCTTTCAATTAAAGTTGACACTCTCTAGACCCATCTAGGTGTAGAGAACACACTCTTAGGAACCCAAAATTGATTGGTACTCCTTGGATGTTCTAGGTATTCACTGGGGATAACTTCCCTTCATACCTTTCTAATCACCTTCCTAGGCTTCTTAGAAGCCCTTCTAGACTCTTCTAGGTCAACTCTAGGGATAACTTCCCTTATGACCTTCTTAGTAGCCTTCTTACACTTCTTAGAAGCCTTAGTCACGTTGGTCTTTTCAAGGTTAATTTTAGGGATGACCTCCCTTGTAATCTTAACTTGACTCCTAGACTTAGGGTTAGTTCGATAACTATATGGAATTCTATGGTATGGAACCTCATTCTTCTTGGCTTTAGTTTTGTATCTCAAACCTCTATGACCATTGAATGGTTCTTCCTTATCTATTCTTAGGTTTTGTCCATTTTGCCCCCTAAAGATATTCTCCATTCTTTTTAGGGTCTTTTCGAATTTATCAAACCTTGACCTCATGGCTTGATTTTCCATTCTTAAATCCTTAGATGTGGATTTTTCTAGATTTCTTTTGGCATTTCTATTTCTAGGCCTATATCCAAGATCCTTAGAATTATTGTCTAAATTATTATTTACCTTCCTAACCTTAGGTGAGGTAGTCTTAGCATGATATGCCACATGTTTTTCTTTAACCCTTACCATGTCTCCTATTTTCATGATAAATTACATTAAAATGATAAAGATTTGAACTAGCATATTTTTTATCATGACTCAAAGGAATTTGTTCAATAAATAATACCTTGGATTTGCTCTTGAGAGCTCTCCTTGAGCTGAGATTCCTCCTTTATTCTTGGTCGGTTTCTTCCCCTTAGGACATTGACTTCGATAATGTCTTTGATTGTAAGAGAAGCACACAATGTGCTTCTTGCCTTTACGTACCACGGAATCGACCTCCTTTGGCTTCTCCTTAGCCTTGAGTGCCACTTGACCCTTCTTCTTGGTCAACTTAGGACACTTACTTTTGTAGTGTCCTCTTTCCCTACACTAAAAGCATATAATGTGATTTTTATTATTACAATTTGAAATTTTTATACCTTCACATGTAGGGATGACACTTAATCCTCCATTTGATTATGCTTGACTTGTGGAGGTGGCATCATCTTCCTCTCCATTTGACTCGGAAGTAGAAGTCTCTTCTTGCTCTAGTGTCAATAAATGACGCTCCTCCTCAATCCTAGAGGTGGAGGCCTCTTCATTTTCATCCTCATGCACATGAAACAAGGAGTACACTCTTTTGCCTTTGTCTTCGTACTCTCTTGTGGATGACTCTTCTTCACTTATTTCCTCTTCAGATGTTGAGCATCTCTCAACCTCCAAATCTCTTTCTTCTTCTTCTTGATCCAATAAATTGTCCTCTTTGGATTTTTTCTTAATTTGGTGTAGTGGAGGGTTCTTCGTGGATTCTTACCAACTTGCTCCAAAGTTCCTTAGCATCTTGATAATCCCCAAATTTATATATGATGTTGCTTGGCAATAAATTGACCAATAATTTGGTCACTTTGTCGTTAGCCTCGCTTCTTAGCATTTACTCCTTGCTCCAATTACTTTTCTTGAGAATTTTGCCTTTTGAATCTGTTAGAGCTTCAAAGTCTTCCATTAGAGCAAACCATTGCTCTATCTCCATCATGAAGAAGTTTTCGATTCTTGATTTTCAAGAATCGAAGCTTGTAGATGTGAATGGTCAAGACATCCTTGTGTCGAATCCGAGTCCATCTCGGAAATCCATCTTGAAGTTGAGCTCCTTTTTGATGATAGCCTTTAGCTTATTGAAATTAGGGCTTCAACTTCTTCTTCTTCCTTTAGCTCGTTGCCCTTTCCGGCGACGAGTCCGGTGAAGAGTGGCCTAGCTCTGATACCACTTATTGGGACATTCCAGAGCTAGAGAGGTGGTGAATAGCTCGTCTCACTTGCTCGCTTGCTTTATAGATGTTGATTTTGCAACGGATAAACTCTAAGCAAACTCTCAATGCTAACAAGAGGATTTACTTGGTATCCACCTCTAGGTGAGGTGACTAATCCAAAGATCTACACACGAGCACACTCTCCACTATCAAAAACACTCCTTCTCGGAACAATCCGGAGGTGGAGGAGAAATCGCGTAAGCACACTTTTTTATTTGAACCTCACCGTCACCTTTATACTCCATGATCTAGGGCTCCTAATCAATTGTCACGTTAGATCTGAGTAATCCCAGTCATCCAAAAGTCGCAACTTGTGTAATGGTCATCTCCCAATCGATCGACCCATCGATTGGGAGCATCTGGATCGATCAGCTGATCAATCTAGTGTGCTTCTGTGTTCTCACAGAAGACCCCGGAATCGATTGACCAATCGTTTTCAATTTCCTCGCATCATCACGAGAAACACAGCTTCAATCGATCGACTGATCGATTGGGAAGCATACTGTGCTCTTTGCACGAGCGGCCTCCAATCGATCAGCTGATTAATTAGCGTAGCAGCTGATCGATTGGGCTATCCTTGCTCTCGAAACTCTCCTAAACGATCAACTGATCGATTGGACGCTGATTCAATCGATCAGCTGATCGATTGACCAACCCTTATTTGACTAACTAAATTTAGGGGTTCGAATCCCAACATCCGGTCAAGCATGATCTGTTGGAACCCCTCATGCCTAACATCTGGTCAACCTTGACTTCATCACCAAGTGTCCGGTTAATCTTTTGACCTATTTGGACTTTTCTCCTGGTGCCAAAGTGTCCGGTCAACTTTGACCAACTTGGACTTACCGTCTTATGCCAAGTGTCCGGTCCTCTATGACCCACTTGGACTTCCAAATACCAGGTATCCAGTCAACCTTAACCCACCTAGATCCTAGCTTCACTTACTAGGACTTTTGACCTGACTTCACTTGCTAGGATTTCCAACACCTAGCTTCACTCACTAGGATTTTCACATGACTTCACTTACCAGAATTTCCCAACTGGCTAGTTTCACTCATCAGGATTTTCCATCACTTAGCTTCATTTATTAGGATTTTCCATCTGTCCAGCTTCCCTCATTGGGGCTTTCCACACCAGGTGTCCAGTCAACACTGATCCACTTGGATTTTCATCTTCTCCCAACCTTCTCGTTGGACTTGCACTTGTCTAACCTCCAGTTAGAACTTCCCAGTCAAATATTTGGTCAACCTTGACCTATTTGAATCCTAGTCAAACTTTGACCATCAATCTCCATATGGACAAATGCACCTGTAATTTTCATATATTGTCAAAGATCAAAACTCAAACATCATGACTCAAGTTGAGCCAACTCAAGCTTAGTCAAACTGGTCAACTTTGACCAAAATTGCATTAAAAATTGGTATCAGAGCATGTAGATAACTCTTGGAAGATTACTCTCATGTTAAGGGGGAGAATGAAGGAAACTTTCATTTATGCTTTGGCATTAAGAAGAAGTCGAGACTATGGAATTAACCTAACTTAAACGTATTGTCAAACATCAAAAAGGGGGAGATTGCTAATGAAATTTCCCCTAGGTCAAGATTGGCCAGTTTGACTAAGCTTGAGTTGGCTCAAGCTTTAGTCGTGATATTTGAGTTTTGATGTTTAACAATATATGGAGATTACTAGTGCATTTGTCCATATGGAGATTGATGGTCAAAATTTGACCAGGAGTCAAATAGGTCAAGGTTGACCAGATATTTGACTGGGAAGTTCTAACTGGAGGTTAGACAAGGGCAAGTCCAACGGGAAGGTTGGGAGAAGATGAAAATCCAAGTGGATTAGTGTTCACCGGACACTTGGTATGGAAAGCCCCGATGAGTGAAGCCGGACATATGGAAAATCCTAGTAAGTGAAGCTAGGTGATGGAAAGTCTCGATGAGTGAAGCCAGCCAGTTAGGAAATTCTGGTAAGTGAAGTCATGTGAAAATCTCAGTGAGTGAAGCTAGATGTTGGAAATCTTGGTGAGTGAAGCTAGGTCAAAAGTCCTAGTAAGTGAAGTCAGGCAGTGGAAATCCAGGTGGGTTAAGATTGACCGGACACCTGGTGTTTGGAAGTCCAAGTGGGTCAAACGATTGACCAGACACTTGGTGACGAAGTCCTAGCAGGTCAAGGTTAATCAGATGTTAGACATGAGGACAACAGGTCATGCTTGACTGGATGTTGGGATTCGAAACCCTAGACTTGAGTTAGTCAAGTAATCAACTGATCGATTGAACCAGCGCCCAATCGATCAGTTGATCATTTATGAGAGTTTTGCGAGCAAGGATAACCCAATCGATCAGCTGGTCGATTGAAGGCCGCTCACACGAAGAGCACAGTGTTCTCCCTAATTGATCAATCGATCGATTGGGGCTAGGTTTCTCGCGATGACGTGCAGAAACCAAAATCGATTGGTCAACCGATTCCAGGGTCTTCTGTGAGAGCACAGAATCGATCAACCAATCGATTCAGATGCTTCAAATCGATTGAGAGATGATCGTTACACGGGTTGTGATTTTTGGATGGCTAGAATTGCTCAGATCTTACATGGCAATCGATTGGGAGCCCTAGATCGCAGAGTATAAAGGCGATAGTGAGGTTCAAACGAAAAAGTGTGCTTACACGATTTCCTCTCCACTACTGTTCCCCGTACTTCGAGCTTGGAAGATAAGTGTTGTTGCACTTTCCAACTGGTCCAGAGGTATCTTCATCAACAAGAGATCAAGTAAGAAGAGGTTTTCATTTGTATTCCTCTATTTACTTCTTTTTTCGAGTTGTATCTTGTTGTTTGAGTTGTACGAGGTTTCTCCACCTCCAGATTCCGAGAAGGAGTGTTTTTGATAGTGGAGAGTGTGTTCGTGTGTGGATCATTGAATTAGTCACCTCATCTTGAGGAGAATACCAAGTAAATCCTCTTGTTAGCATTACTAGCTTGTTTAGAGTTTATCCGCTACAAATCAACATCTACGAAATAATTCATCTTGGTTTCTTGACTCCTAGAAACCGAATTGCTGTCAGTTCAATCACCAGCTTGATTTGATCTGAAATTATGAATTGATAAATTTTGTTGATTGCTACCTAAATTCTAGTTAGTTGTTGCATATTTATGTAAAGCAGACTAATTGACTATCTCTACCTACCCTTCTTCTTCCATTAATTGGATACAACATAATAGAAAAGAAACATGGGCAAAAATCAAATGTGCGCCCTTTATTTGTGTTTTTGTCAAATGAGCGCCCCATTTTTTATTAAAGTCAAATGAGTGCCCCCTCTGCACCCCTTTTAAAGTGATCTATCCAAAATACCTTCATATTATTTGATCATTCGGTCGTGTATTGTAGAAGCTAACATCTAGCTTCTTCAACGTGTTGAAGCTAGCAACTAGCTTCTACAATACATTATCTAATCATTTGATTGGTTGCTAACTTCTACAATTGTAGAAGCTAGCATCTAACTTCTACAACGTGTAAAAGCTAATACCTAGCTTCTACAAGATGCTAGCTTCTACACAGTGATTTTATATCATTTTAATTTTAAATTTTTAAGTGATAACCTAATTAAAACAATATTTCTACGAGCAAACCAAACAATGGGGACTCCATGACACTCATTACATTTCAAATGAACATAATCTTATCTTGATCGAGCATATAGAAACTAGCATGTAGCTTTTACAACGTGTAGCAACTACTGGCTAACTTCTACCGTGGGTAGGTTCTATAACAGTGCTAAATGCAAGGATATTTCGGGATAAGGGGGAGCTCATTTTTCTAGAGGGCGCTCATTTGACTTTTTTAGAAAAAGGGGTGCCAAACTAATGTTTCTATTAATTTGGGACGCCCTTTTGATTTTTGCCCAAGAAACATAACATGAGCGGAACTAGCAATTCAGATAGGCCATTGGTCATAACATATCTAAAATTATTGGCTCTATTGATACTGTCTTAAATTCATAGCATTCAACTCATTTCTACTCATGATCATCGATGTGGATATTCTCAACTCTTGTTTTTTCATTGCCTCTGTGAAGGGTTTTCTATGTCCATTGATGTCTCCTGTCATGGATCTCATCCACACATTTTTAACAACTGTGTTGTCATCAAAATCATATTCTTTCTTGCATGCATGGATGAAAACCACATGTAGAAATGAATGGTTATAGATGATGAACCCTCTGCAAAGGGTTCTATCCAGGGGCTCTGCGTAGAAGTTTTGTCTGCACTTCTCCTTCACTTCCTATGAAAATTGAACGTGTCTCAGGTTGGTTAAATATTTTTGAACTATGCACATTAGTAGGTATATTTGAATTTGCAATAATTCCAATCAGAACAATACAACTAATCTGTGTTTCTACATTAAGATTATCTTTATCAAAAAATATGTTTCAAAATTTACTGCATTCAAAAGTTTAGAAAAGAAATGCAACCCTAGAATAGACAAGAACAAAAACTTTGTAACTGGCTCTAATACAATTCTATGAATGTCCAAATTTTCTGTAGCTTTATTCTCCATCTAACTATTTGCTTTGTAGGTGTTGAAGAATGGCAGCCAAACATTAAATTGTTGATTGGGAATACAACAAGAGAAAAATTAAGGAGGGTTGTAGATTGGGTTCAACATACTGAGTCAGCATTACAACATGCCCAACATTTAGATTCTTCTCATGTACTCTCCCTATCTTTCGTCAGCCCGTCTCTTCCACGTAGAGAAGTTGACTGCTTTTCTCTAGATAATTTTGCAAATTCCTAACTTTTCTTCCTGTGATGCTTAACTGATAAGTATTTGGTGGTGTATGATGATGACTTAAAAACAAATCATAGAGTAATTGGGAGATGTTCTGCATATGGAAGACCTACAAGAACCTCAAGTGATAGATTATTTGCATATTTCAGAGCAAATCTATGGAGACATTCAAACCATTGAGATCTAAATTACTTTACCAATGTCAGATATTGCTATATCCTGAGGGTATAATCTATGGCAGATAAGATCTATGCAGTGGACTCTAAATAGTTGGGATTCATGACTTGTGTTGCTATTGTTATATGTACTTATACATTATTATCTATATAAAATTTAATTAGGATATCACCATCTAAATCAAACCTGTTTCTTAAAGTTAAAAAATAAACCATTGTACGCCCCCGGGGCAAGGTTGAGTTGACTAGTGCAGGATAAAGTTGCTACAATAGGGGCAACGGTTCGAATCTCGGCAAAGCCGAGGAAAAAGCCCTCCCCTACACTAGTCAACTATAGCTTGTCGATTTATCTCCTCATAGATGATCGTGGGGCCGACTGTATGGAGCCGATGGGGTGGCGGATTCCACCTTTTGCTACAAAAATAAACCATTGTATGGAGACTTGTTTGAGAGAACCACAAGTAGGAATTAAAGTTTTTTTTTTAATGTGCATCTAGTAGACATGCACTGCAGTTCAAAGGTAAACCAAATGCATTATATAAGTCAACTGAACTTAGGCTTTTCTGAAGGTGATGTCTACTGTTTATATTCCTTCTGCAGTAGTCTATACTAGAGATTAGCTACTGAACAGCTTGAGTTTAGATTCAGTGTTCTTAGGGAACTCAACTTTTGAAGCGTCTGGGTTCTGATCTTACTTTCATTATGAGATAGAGGTTGAAGAGAGAAGCAACAAATTGGAAAGCTCACGAAGAAAATGTCACACAGTGCTGTTCATCAATCTCAGAAGTATCAATCATCAGCAACTCGTCTAATGTAATATTTCATGCTTCAGTTCAAGAAATTCTTTTGCCAGCTACCTGGATATTGACTGGAGTTGAAGACATAATTCTTTCTTACAAGAGTTTGATTAAAATGGTTGATAGTAAAACTCTAGAATTTCTTATTGGCACAGGTTGCAGGCTATGTGGCATTCCAATTGCATCCAGGTTTGTAGCAGTATCTAATAGTTTTCTATTTACCTCAGTAAGAATCTTTTTTTCTCTTCGTTTATTTTTGATAAATAGAATTTTCACAATATTTCTTTGCTGGTTTCTTGCAGAAATTCAATGGACGTAAACAGATTTCCTCTTTACTGTCAAAATACTTCTGACTATATTCACAAAGTTTGCAAAATATATAGACCATTCATGGTGAGGAACTTGGCATCTAATATTTTGCTATGTTTCAAATGTTTGAGACAGATCAGTCTATTATCAATTCAGTTAGAATCTATCCGATAGCCAAATTTATAACACTTCATATAGGGCACTCATAGTTGCTCCCAAACACCCATTTCTGGAAAAAAAAAAAAGGAAGATAGTAATTGTTTTTGGTGATAATAGACTTCATAATATTTATTGCTTTTCCAAAGATGTCTTAAAATTCAATGTTTACTTGACGCTCAAAATAAGATATGCTAAACTATAAGGTTCCTCATTTGTTCTTTACATTGAAGCCATTTTTTGAATACAACTCTAGTGTCATTTTTACTCTCCTTGTCTCTTTATCTGTTTATGCAGCTGTATGTGTGGGACAAGACTGGGCGAATCCCTCTCCTTGTGAAGAACAAGCCTGCAGAAACCTTATTCGGTAACATTACAGCGGAAATGGTGTACGAATGCTATCAAGAAGGAAGTTGGAAACACTTGACTTCTGTGAACGCACCTGATCGATGTGATTCACCGTGTGAAAACCATAAAAAGCAAAAAGAAGATTCAACTCAAACCAGAAAGGACATATATGGTATTTGGTTATGTTTGTTAAAACTGCTGCTTCAACATGAGAAGAACAGTCCATTCCAATTTGAGATTAGCGTGGTAGCCGAGAACAATATTGAATCTAGTCGATTTGAACTGGTTTCCGTGAGAATGCCATGCCATAGAGATGAAGCATCCTCCGCTTAGAATCCTAGCTGACTTAATAATTCCTCTCTTAGTTAACATTTATCGGATTTGTAAGGACCAAAAATGGCTTAAAATTGAGAAACTATTGTGTCATGTTCATTCAACAAACCTTTTTTTTCCCTCATTTCTCTTTCCATCTTTTGTTAGAAGAATCTCCATTTCTGTATAATATGAAACACATCCATAACAAAACTACACTAGAGGGTGCATTTCTCAAACAAACCAAAATTTGATTCTCAAGCAAGGCACACCTCCAGTCCTCTGGTGATGAACTACTAGTGAAGTTGGATGCCAAGACAGCCACCGGACTTCTTGAATTTATTTGGTTAGCGTCTGTCCAGGATTAATTGGATTGTAAAATCAAATCATAAATTAATGGCTCATCATTTTTATTTTTTTATCCTTAAAATTTTCCCTAAGATTTTTCCTCTAGATATCATTTTTCTAAACTAAAATACCTGCTCAGATTTAGGTATGATCTGAGCAGATTATACGTATATACCAACAAATTACAAAGAATGAATGAAGAGCACAAGACAAGCCTAGTGCCGTCGCAACGGGCGCTGCTCCTGCTGCGATGCATGGCGCGTCCGGCTGGTCGAAGCGGCCGTGGAAGTCGAGGGGGCGGTGGAGGCCGAAGTCGAGGGGGTGGTGGAGGCCGAAGCTGAGGTGGCAGTGGAGGACGACGCGGTGGAACAGGTGGAGGCGGAGACGAAGGAAGATTTGCCAGCGGAGATGCGGGAGCCGCCCGGGGTTACGTGGTACCTTCTTGCATGCAAGGACCCCGGAACCCCGGGCATCATCGGCTCCTCCAACGCCGTCCGCTTCTTCGACAGGACGATGACAACGCGCTTCATGTCAGGGCGCAGCTTGGGGTCGGATTGGGTACACAGGAGGCCCACCTCCACGCACAACGCCACCTGCTCCTCGTCGGCGGTGGGCTTCAGAACAGGATCCATCAGCTCCACGCTCCGCCCCTGATTGTAAAGCTTCCAGGCCTGAGATAACGTGAGACATCCAACCGATTAATTAGCTAGAAAATTTTTTCAAATTAGGATCGAGCGGAGGTCAGCGAAGCGTACCCATTCGAGGAGGGAGCCGGCGTCGGGGTCGGGGAAAATGAAGGAGTTGCTCTTGCGGCCGGAGATCAGCTCGAGGACGAGAACGCCGAAGCTGAAGACGTCGGCCTTGGTGGAGAGTTGGCCGCGCATGACATACTCGGGGGCCATGTAGCCGTTGGTGCCGGCGACGCGGGTCTTGACGTAGGTTTCTTCCTCCGGGAACAGACGCGCCATTCCGAAGTCGGCGATCTTGGGCGTCCATCCGTCATCGAGCAGGATGTTGCTGGCCTTGATGTCGCGGTGGATGATGGAGATGTGCGCCGAGTCGTGCAGGTACAGGATCCCCCGTGCTACCCCCACCATCACCTGGAATCGCCGGTTCCAGTCCAGCTCCGTCGACTTCCTCCGCCACTGATCTTCCTCCTGTCCGCCTGCTCGATGGCAATTCAGAAAAACATTTACAAATGTATATTTTAGGACTCCAATTTGCCAAATAAAAAATTGCAGGCTGTTCATTGTCAAAATTAAACAAGGTAGGAAAAAAATGAGTCTTTTAATCCATAAAAGAACAAGATATGAGTATGACGACAGACGAAGAAATGAAATCAAATGGATAATAGTGTGTCATTTTCGTGAAGTCGGTGAATTCATGAGGTTCCTCAGTCCCGTCAAATCAGAAGATCAAAATGTCGTACATAGAAAACAAAATGATAATTTTCTTGCATGAATGACTACTGGCGCAACCACCATTTGGTCGAACTTTGAATATACATAAATTATATTCTAGAGAAGTAATTAGGAAAAGTCAGACTCTAATTATAAGAAAACTAATTGATTAGCTAATTTACTATTAGTCATAATTACTTTTGATTAGTCCCACGGAGATATCCGCTTGCATGACTATAAACTGACTTCATGTTTTACCATCGTCCACTTAACTTGTAACTTAAGATGGACTCTGAGGAGATAATCACCTTTTTATTACGCTAATTACTTTTTGACTAAAATTAATTGATAACCACTAGTCGATTCAAATAGGATCCGATCCATTGTGTCAGGGCAGAGTAGATTAGAAAAGGAATAGTTTGTCAAATCTACTAAAACAACTATGCCTTTGATAAATTAAAAAAATACGATGCACTTGAGTATTGAAAATTGTAAATAATTTTGATAACTTGGAAAACAACTTTCTAAAAACCTGCGCTTTATCCTGGCTGAGAAATGCTACTCGAATATCTATAGTGCTCTTCATTGAATTCACCCAACAACACAGTCAATTTTATAGTTTCTGTAGCATCATCAGAAGTAGAATTTTCTATCTACTAAAAAATGGGGGAAAAAAAAATTTAAAATCTGGAGGAAAGAATCAGAGCAATACATGATCGGCAGAGCCACCGCAGAGGGTCAAGAAACGATGTCTCTACTTGAAAATTAAATCTTTTTTATAATTATGGTGATTTATCGAGATTACTTTTCGATTCGCGTGTCGATCAAGAAAAAGGAAAATGCGCGAGCAAGAAAAAGGGAAATGGCGAAGTACTTACGGGAGAAGAGGAGCCTGTCGAGGCTCTCGTTGGGGACGTACTCGTAGACGAGGAGCATGTCGTCGCCGTGGACGCAGTAGCCGTAGAGGTTCACCACGTTCTTGTGCTGCACCCGCGACAACAGCAACGCCTCGTTCTGGAATTCCCTCGCCCCCTGCCGCGATCCCTTTCCCAGCTGCTTCACCGCCACCTCCCGCCCGTCCTCCAGCCGCCCCTGCGTCTAGCACGTCGACCATCAAAACCCTAATCCCCAATTCGTCATCGCTTCAATCATCGATCTCTTCTAATTACTTTACCTTGAAGACGGGTCCGAACCCCCCTTCACCGAGCTTTTGCTTGGGGCTGAAGTTGTGGGTGGCCGCGACCAGTTTTTCGTACCGGAACGCCTTCTCCTCCTTCGCCGCGATCTTCTCCAAATCCTCCTCTTCCTTCGCCTCTGCAACAACCACAGCAACCTTAAGTACAACACAAGCTCAAAATTCCAGATCGACCAGGAGGAGGAAGAGGCGGAGGAGGTGAAGAAGAAACAAACCTTTGTTTCGACCTCTGAAAATGGACTTCATGAGTCTACTAAAGAATTTCTTGTGTCTCACGATCGTGGACGACGACGGCGGATCGACGGGGGGATATCGCCGGCGGTCGGCGTTTCGATTTGAGACCGACATCAATTCGAGAGTTGGTTTCGACGAGGTGATCGAGGAAGATGGGCCACAACGACTAACCCTGGACGAAGTAGGAAGGCGCTGTGCAAGTCTCGCTCAGCAGAAACTAAAGGTCACTTAAACGTCGACCCACTTATTAACTTGGGGGCCCAAGTTTTGACCATTCATTAGGCTGGTAGATCTTGTGCATTGGTGCTGGCAATCCATACTGATCCCAAAGACGAAAACGAGACCCAAGCCACCTGTCCACGTACCAACCAGTGGATAGTCAGACGTGGCAAATAATAAGAGAAGCAATGACATGTGGATGACGTCAGATAAGCTGAGTCAAACGCCAGACCGCGTCTAATGTGAACTGATATGAATCGCGAGCTTCGAATTGAAAACTTCAACCGTGCACAATCGAATGAATTTAATATATCATATAATTTTACTATAAAAAAATAAATTATATTTAAATGTTCTTGCATTACATGCATGTTGATATCAGTTTAGCTTTCGACGTATAATCATCATTTAATTTTAATTAGGCAAAGTCTCTATTTTAAGATTTAGGCAAAGTCTCTATTTTTGAGATAGATACAAGTTGATATCCAAACGCGTATGATTGAGATAGTTAAGATGTCATAGATACGAAGATTGTTTTAATGTATACAATATATATAGTATAATAACTCGGCCTACATGGAATATGTATAATATTTTAAATACAATGAAAACTTTAAAATAATATTTGTTAAAGATCATCGCTTCTACTTGAACCGTGCCTAAAACCTCAACTCGTGGTTGCAAAAAAAAAAAAAAAATAGAACAAATACAGATATTTAGTTAATTAGAAGACCTAGGATTGAATAGAGATCAAGGTAGCATACTCATTCCAGGACGGAGTTGAGATCGGGTTAACGGTTGAGGGATGGAGTTGAGTTGAGATCGGGTTGAGGGGTGAAGGAGTTGATTCTTGGTGCCGGAGATGAGCTTGAGATCGAGGATGGCAAAGCTCAAGGCATCAACCGTCGAGGAGAGTTGATCCCACACAATGTACTCGATAAGCCTTGATGGGTGCTCAATATCATTAATGGCTATTGATACGGATATAACTTAAGGATCGAGGAATTAAAAGGAAAAAGTGGGATATTTTTATCAAATCACTATTTAGTGTATTAAAAGGAGGAGAAGGCACCATCCCCGCTAAGAAGGAGGAGTTTCCTCCCTCCTTTGACGCTCCTCTCCTCAATGACGTCACCGCCATTCCCCTCTTTTTCTTCCTCCTGTCACCAGCTCCACTGAGGGAGCTTCCTCCTAACGCCACTAGCTAGGACGCGCAGGAGAACCGTCACCTCCTTTCTTCTCCACACTGGCGTCGCCGGGGAGCACCGTCGTCGCCCCAGGAGGCCTTCGGCGTCACCTGCATCGGCCTTCGCCTGAGCTCGTCATCAACGTCGACACCAACGGCCTCCTCTTCCCTCTCCCTCTTCCTCTTCCGTTGACAGCCTTCGTCTCCTCCGGACCGCACCGACGCCAGCCAAAGAGGCACTGCCCCCTCCCCTCACACCACCAACCTCATAGGCTGCCACTATGGCCGAACTTACACCCTCATTGTCAGCTACTGCTGTTGTAGGCCCTACTGTGGCCTATCTAATTGCGTTCCACTTTCGTCATGTTCCACTTCTGTGGTGTTCCGACCTTTGCCCTGATCTAACTTGCGTGTCGTGTTTTGCCTTGTGTGCCGATGTCATACCTCGGCCTACGTGCCGTAGTCATATCCCACCATGCGTGCCGATGTCATATCTCGATCTACGTGTCGCTACTAAGTCCCGACCTGCATGTCGTCTTTCGGATCCAGGTCACACTCAACTAGGTGTCGTCAGATCTAGCTCTTTATCCTGCTTAGAGTCATCTACTTTTTCGGGTTATGACAACTCGAGCAGCGTCCCGACCAGCTCATCAATCCACCAAAGGGCATCCCCTAGCCAGGGTACGTCATTGTACTCACTCTACATTTCTTTTATTATTCTACTGTTAGTCTGCTCCTTACATATTCGTTGGATCTGTCTCGAACATCGAGGTACCAAGGACTGAGGCAACTCGTTCGCTGTTGACAGGTAGTATTTATTAGAGAACTTCTGACGACTTGGTTAACATAGAAGGCAGCTCAGCATACCACCCCCCCCCCCCACTCCGGGCCATAGCGATTCAGTCAACATTCTAGTCGCATCACCCCGATAGTTAGTCTAACTCAGCTTTCGGACAGGATCAATTTGGCATCATCTCTGAAAATCTCCTCCACTTGTTCTAGAACGTGAAGATGGATGACGTTAGAAGTATCGCCACCAGTCTTGGATAGGAGTATCGTCATTGGTCTCAGACCAGAGTATCACCACCGGTCTCGGACCAGAGTATCGCCACTGGTCTTGGACCAAAATATCATCACCGATCTTGGACCAGAGTATCGCCACCAGTCTTGAATCGGAGTATCGCCATCGACCTCTTGGTCGACTTTCTAGACTCTCGCCCCAGTGCGAGTTATAAGTGAGCAGGGCTCTCGCGACGATCGAACTTGCGAGTTATAAGCAAGCAGGGCTCTCGCAACCATCGACCTCTCTGTTGGCTTTCCAGACTCTCGCCCCAGTGCGAGTTATAAGCGAGCAGTGCTCTCGCGATCATCGACCTCTCAATCAACTTTCTATATTTTCACCCTAATTCGAGTTATAAGTGAGCAAGGCTCTCAAGACCAATGACCTCTCGGTCGGGCTCTCGTTGTAGGATTGAATGCGTGCGATAGAGGGGCAGGGGTGAATATCGCACTCTTAAAAAAACTTTTCTTTTCGTGTTTTAAAGATAATCAGAATATGCAGCGGAAAGTAAAAGACTCAATTCGATTACTTGGTTCGAAGCCTAGGTCGACTCCTACTCCAAGGTCCGCGATCCTTGACCGTACCGATGGGCAATCCACTAAAACTCTTCTTTCCGAAATCCTCGGAAAGAAGCAGATCATACAAATGCAAATAGAAGATAGTAACAGACTACTATCTTCTTTTAAATCAAATACAAAACAAGCTTTAAATAATTATACCGATAAGAGTAGAAGATGAAGCTCGGTCGGTCGGTCGGTCGGATGGAGTAGCTTGCTTGAAGATTGTAGAAGACTTGTAACACGAGTAGACGCAGAGATGAACTTCGAATCGATTAGATTACTTTTCTTCGTTACTTGTTACGCAACCTCGGACCTCGAGCTCACTTTTATAAGAGTCGTCGATATTTGGTCGACCGATCCTTGCATTCGGTCGACCAAACCAGCTCCCTTCCATCTTCGCTAGATCTGATGCTAATTCGATCTACGACATTTAATGACCATTAAGGGTTCGGTCGACCGATCCTTCTTTTCGGTCGACCGAACATGATCCTTCCCTGTTCGTCAAGATTTGCCGAGATTCGCACTTACTGCGCCTTTAATGTGATGATTGTTCGGTCGACCGATCCATGTGTTCGGTCGACCAATCAGCAAGCTTTCCTTCTTTTCTTCTGCTCGATTTAAACTGTGCTGAGTCATCAGGGTTCGGTCGATCGATCATCTTGTTCGGTCGACCGATCAAGCTTTGATCGGACCCTGCTCTATTTTGGTCTGAACAAATATCTGCTCTGAATTGGTCTTGTTCGGTCGACTGATCATCTGGTTCGGTCAACCAATCAAGTCAAACCTGTAAAATAGTGTTAGATAATAATCTTGTAAAATAAATATTAGCACAGTAATAATAAATGCATGAATAATAATAATAGACGGTTCAATTATCTTGATCTCAACTTGGAAACTTTTTGGGTTTTTTCAGTTGGATCAACGATCTTAGGTTGTTCCTTTCAGGAACATGACCTCACTGTCGCTCCTCCAGTTACTTACCTCAACTTACCTGTCAAACATTGGTCCTCTAGACTTGTTTGGATTTTCTTTGCTAGGTGTCTGATCACCTGATCCACTAAGGCCTTTCCTGCAATACTACATTAGCCAGCAACAATAATAGTAATATAGAATGCTATGGTAAAACTAAACTTATAATCACCAAGATCCGCTGGTCTGGTCGACCGCGCTCGGTCGACTGGAAACCATCCGATCAAGCTTGCTTGGAGTTCACTCTCCAAGACTTCTCGCTACCTAAGGTTATCTCCCCCTAGGATTTTCACCATCTTGCTTCACTTACCAGAACCTAAGGTTACCATCCCTTAGGGTTTTCTCCACCTGGCTTCACTCACCAGGACTCAGTATTCGGCTACCCAAGGATCAGGTCCTCCAGACCTATCGAATCCACCTAGCTTCTAGGATATACCGAGATTTCTCTTGCCTAGCCTGTAACTAGGACTTCCCTTGCCTAACCACAGTTAGGACTAGTCACTCGGTTGACTTCCCACCCTTGCCTAGCCACGACTAGGACTTCCCATGATCAAGCTCAATTAAACATACTTAAACATATTTGTCGGACATTAAAACCTTGGAGGTCGATTGCACCAACACTCATGACCAACGACCTCTCGATCGGGGTCTCAGGACCAACGACCTCTTGGTCGGGCACAACAACTAGTCGACCGGGTTCTCTCCCTGATTAGGTGTTGGTCTCACTTGCCGCTCTATTCGACACTCGTCGCCTAGTCGACATTCATCTCATTCATCACCCGCGCCTCACTCGTCGCTCTGCCCGACACTCATTGTACATGTCTCACTTATCGCTCTGTCCGGCACTCGCCGCTCACATCTCACTCATCGCTCTACACCGCATTTGTCGCCCAATCGACACCTGTTTTTACTTCTTGCTTGGCATTTGCATAATTGCATGATCGCTCTGCTCATCATCGCCCGACCGTCTTCTCGATATCACTCGGTCTCCCTCAACATTCGATCGATTGCTTACTTGGCATAAGCTTGACACGATTTCTTACGTCGCTTAGCTTGACATTCCTTATGTCTCTTAGCTTGGCACACCTTTATTCGATCGATCGCCCCTTAAGCATACGCTCGATCGCCTGCTCGGCTTTTACATTCCCTGTTTGGATTGGCATCCCGCTTGCCACTTGGTTGACAATCGTTTGACTTATTACTCGTTGGACATTGCTTTTGTCGCTCGCTTGACATCATCATTGCTCGTAGGGCGTTGTTCTCGACGCTCGTTCAACATTTGCTCGATTGCCCGTGCGACATTCGCCCTATCGTCCTCTCGACATTCACTCGATCACTTGCTTGGCATCTGTTCGGCATTATTTTTCATCGCTCAGTCAGTACTTGTTTTCCTCATCGCTCGGTTGACACTCATATCATTCGTTGCTCAGTCAGCACTTGTCCCACTCGTCGCTCAAAGGCTCTTCTCCCATTCGCCTTCGATCTCACGGGGACCACGCCTGCTCCGTTCGCGGGATCCACTCTCGCTCAGCACACAAGTTTTGCTCCTGTTCGCCATCGACCTCTTGGTTCAATCCGACATTGTCTCTGTTGCCCGGTCAGCACTTTCTCAGTTGCGCGCTCAACTCTACTTACCCATCCTCTTTAATCCACTCAACATTATCTCTGTCGCCCGCTCGACATTTTTTCAGTCACTAGGTCGACATTTTCGTAGCTGCCCGATCAGTATCATCTAGCCGTTCGCTCGGTCGTTCACCCAACATTCTCTCGGAAACTTGATCAACATTCTCTTGGATGCCCGCTCAGCATTCTTTCGGTCTCTCAGTCGACATCTTTGTAGCCGCCCGATCAGTATCGCCCGACCGTTCACTCGGTCACTCACTTTGTTCCATTCGGCCTATCGCTCAACGTTTCTCTCGGTTGCCCGCTCGACACTGCCCACCCGTCTGCTTGACATCCGCTCAGCAACACTCGGTTGTTCGCTTTGTTCCGTTTGGCCGCACGCTTAGCATTCTCTCGGTGGCCGGTCGGCATTATCTCGGTAGCACGCCCGACATCAACCCAGTTATTTGCTCAGCGTCGCTCGAGTGTCCACTCGATCTCTCGCTTGGCATTCGATTAAGCATTTGCTCGGCACTATTTTTCGTCGCTCGTGTGATACTATTTTAGTCACTTACTCGGCATCACCACAACTACTCGTTCGACATTATACGACGAGCCCAGCGATCTTATTCCGCTCTACGTAAGGCTTGGTCTAATCAGTCGAACTTGCACCTCCTTCGACTAGACATGAAAGAGAGGCTTGTGATACAAATATAACTTAAGAGCCCAAGAGGAATTAAGAGGAAAAGAAGAGGTATTTTTATCAAATCACTATTTAGGGCATTAAGAGAGGGAGAAGACACTGTACATATGGGTGTTCTGGCCCGCCGCCAGAAAGGAGGAGTTTCCTCCCTCCTTTGACGCTCCTCTCCTTACTGACGTCATCGTCGTTCCCCTCCTTTTCTTCCTCTCGTTGCCAGCTCCGCCGAGGGAGCTTCCTCCCGACGCCACTAGCTAGGACGCACAGGAGAACTGTCGCCTCCTTTCTTCTCCATGCCAATGCCACTGGGGAGCACCACCGTCGCCCCAGGAGGCCTTTGGCGTAAGGGTGTAAATGAGCCGAGTCAAGCTCGAGCTTGGGTTGGCTCGAGCTCGAGAAAACTAAAGAGACTCGGCTCGAGCGAGTTTTTGAATCTGAGCTCGAGCGAGTTTTTGAATCTGAGCTCGAGCTCGGCCATTTAATTATGGGTTTGAGCTCGGCTCGAAACAGTGAATTTAACGAAAAAATAAGCTGCGTAGGCTGGGATTCAAACCTTCAATCTTTGCTTACATAATGAAATATGCTAACCACAAACACCTCCTTAACTTATTATTTAGTTTTAAAGTATAAATTATTTTAAATATTAAAATAGCCTGGCTTGAACAGGCTAATGAGCCATCGAGCTAGTATTAAATGGTCTCGAGCTCGACTCGAATATTAAACGAGTTGGCTCGAGCTCGGTCAACTCCAAGCTTGAGTTGAGCTTTGACCAAACTGCTCGCGAGCAGCTCGGCTCATTTGCACCCCTACTTCAGCATCACCTATAGCAGCCTTCGCTTAAGCTTGTCATCGACGCTGACACCAGTAGCCTCCTTTTCCCCTCCCACTTCCTCTTTCGTCGACGGCCTTCCCCTCCTCCGGACGGCACCGACACCAGCCAAAGAGGCACTGCCCCCTCCCCTCACACCACCAGCCTCATAGGCTAGCCGTAGGCCCTGCTGTGGCCTATCTGACTGCGTTCCACTTTCGTCATGCTCCACTTCTGTGGTGTTCCGACCTTTGCCCTGATCTCACTTGCGTATCGTGTTTTGGCCTACGTGCCAATGTCATAGCTCGACCTACATGTGGTAGTCATATCTCGATCTGCGTGCTAATGTCATATCCCGGGCTGCGTGCCGATGTCATATTCCGATCTACATGTCGATGTTAGGTCTTGGCTTGCATGTCGTCTTTCGAATCCAGGTCACGCTCAACTAGGTGCCATCAGATCCATCTTTTCATCCTGCTCAGAGTCATCTACTCTTCCGGGTTACGACAACTCAAGCAGCATCTCAACCAGCTCATCGATCCACCAGAGGGCGCTCCCTAGGTCAGGGTACGTTATCATACTCACTCTACATTTCATTCATTATTCTACTATTAGTCTGTTCCTTACATATTCGTTGGATCTGCCTCGAGCATCGGGATACCGGGGATCAGGATACCCCGATCATTGTTGACAAATAACATTGACCGAAAGACTTCTGATGACTTAATCAATATAGAAAATAACTCAATATATCTTCTCCAGACTATAATAATTCGGTCAACATTCCAAATGTATCTCACTGGCAATCCGTCTTACTCCATTTTTAACAGGATCAGCTATAATGAGAGATAGCATCTAGCTTGGTACAGGTGTACCTATGTAATCCAGTCCTGAACTAACTCATCATTTTGAGCCACTATTTATCTGGGTCTCACTGCTGAATTAAGTCGAGCTGAGTCAAAAACTGTGCTAAACTAAATTTGATCTGCAGACTTATCAGTCTGCCGACTTGTCAGCCTACCGACTTCTTGATGTTCTATCGACTTAGTCCAATTTGTTGACCTAGCCCGACATTTCGAGCTAGTTGGACCTACTGATCTAGTTTGACCTACCGACTTGTCAAGTTGCTGAGTTGTTCTCTTTGAGTCATCCGAACTCATTTAGCCGGACTCAACATACTACAAGCAGGCATGAGCCATGATTTACTCTTCACTTTCCCACGAAATGCTTCTCACTTTCTCATGATGTGTTTTCCATTTTTTTTCATAATGTGATATCTACTTCCCAATATCTCGTAAGGTATTTTCGCCGCTCGCACCTATAAATATCATGTATATATTCCATGAAAAAGGGATGGCTCTCTTTAATTCACTCTATCTTATTATTTGAAGTATCATGATATTTTAAGCATCGGAGAGACCTTACTAAGGTAACTTTCGACGAGTTTTTGACATGTGTCATTCCACATAGAGTCGACCACATTGGAAGCATGAAATCTCTTCATGGATCTTAAAAATTTCATTAGTGATCTCGAATAAAATAGTAGATTTCTATCCAATCAGCTTATATTAAATTTATCAAATTTAATAGATAAGAATAAGTCTAAGAAATTATTCAAAACAAGAAGAAAAATCTTATAAATAATTTTTAAAAAATGTCAAAAATTAAAATATGTTTTTTAAAAGCACCTAAAAAATGTACGAGTATTTTCCAAACGTTCGCATGCCAACATTAAAGTTGTTAAAAGCGATCAGGCACTGCACGTAAAATATTGGACCTCCAAACGCAGCCCACTTGTAATATCGATAATGTCGCATTGTGTCAAAGATACCATGCTACTGATGAAAATAATAGGAAAGGAAATAACTAACATAATATTTTTTATCATCTTATTATTAAAATCAATAAATTTATTTATATAAATTATTCAAAATAATAATAGAAATATTAAATAAGATATACAATCATAATATTATAATTATAGTAATATAATAAACTTAGAGATATTATTTTTCCTATTAGATTCATGTCGATCTTGATTGTGTGTCAAATATAATAAATCTCAATTGATTGAAATCAATTAGAGATTATTTCTATTATTGTCATTACCCCCGACAAACTCAACGGTAGTGCCTGAACGTTGAGTTTGAGTGCTAACTTGGTGAAACGTTGTCTAGATAATGACTTAGTAAATATATCAACAATTTGATCTTTTGTAGAGATATAAGAAATCGAAAACTGTTAAGTCGTCACATACTCACAAATAAAATGAAAATCAATCTCTACATGCTTGCTACGAGCATGAAAAATAGGATTTGTCGCAAGATAAGTTGTTCCAATATTATCACATCATATTTTAGGCGTAGCAGTTGGGAAAATGTGTAATTCTGAAAGAAGATATTGTAGCCAAATAATTTCTGACGTTGCGTTAGCGATAACTTTATATTCAGCTTCAGTACTCGAGCGAAAGACTGTAAGTTACTTCTTTGAAAGCCAGGAAACAAGATTTCGCTCAAGAAATATAGCATATCCACTAGTAGAACATCTATCTTCAGGAGATCCAACCCAATCTGCATCATTATAGGCAATCAACTCTCGTGAAAACTAACGATATAAAAGAAGACCACGTAGAATAGTGTCTTTGAGACATCGAAGAATTCTCTTAACACCTTCACAATGATGTTCAGTAGGAGCATGCATAAATTGACAGACACGATTCACAGCGAAAGTAATATCAGGTTGTGTAATTGTGACATATTGTAGGACACCAATAATACTACAGTAGATCTGGGGTCAGACATCGAAGAGGAGGATGAAAGTGCAGTGAAACCACCCTCAATAATTGGTATGAAGATAAGACGTGCACCATCTATTTTAGCTCGTTGTCGGAGCCCAGTAATGTATTTTCTTTGAGAGAGAAGACAACCTTCAGAATGTGAGAGAAACTCTATGCCAAGAAAAACTCTTGACAGAGAAGATGTAGGAAAGTAGTAATGTCATTTTGATCACTACCAGTTATTAATATATCATCCACATAAATCAGAACAAATATTGAAAATTTCTTATTACATTTGTAGAATAGGGAAGAGTCTATTTTTGAGTCAGAAAATCTTTGAGTATGAAGCCAGGTAGATAGACGATGAAACCATACACGAGGTGCTTGTCGAAGATCATATATAGACTTCTGAAGTTGACAGACATGCGTCGAAAGTTGCAGGTGGATGAATCTAGGAGGTTGCTCCATATAAAAAGTTTAGACTGATGTCAAATTTGTCACATCATTGGTCATACTAGTATTCATTGAAACTCTAGAAGATTTGATTGGTCTTATAGTCGGAGAAGATGTCAAATTTGTCTCAGAGTTGGACATATTGGTATTCAATGCCCTAAAAGATTTGACTCAAATTTTGCTAGTGGTCCTGCAGCATTGAAATAACCAACTATTTCACAAGGAGCGCATGCATCTTCAACTCGACCACCACCTTCTTGGCATTCTACAACCTAGTCATCTCATTCTGGAGTATTCTCACATTCTATCTCTCCTAATATAGTTTCATCGACTCTTGAGAACCCAGGATGGAATCCGGATTCTGGAGCAACTTATCATGTTACACCGGAATATAATATTCTCACAGAAGCTTCACCTTATGATAGACCCGATATGGTACAAATATGTAATGTCTCAAGTTTACAAATTACTCACATTGGAAACACATCTTTTCACTCATGCGGTCGTATTTTTCGTATGCGCAACACTCTTCATGTTTATTCTATTGCTAAAAATTTACTTTCCGTCCATTAGTTTGCTCTTGATAATAATGTGTTCTTTGAATTTCATCCTCATCATTGTCTTATGAAAGATCCCACAATAGGAAATATTTTACTTCGAGGAGATATTAAATACGGTCTTTATCATCTTCAACCCACCTATACTAATGTGTTTGTTGGAGAACGCACTGATAAATTCTCTTGACACACACGTCTTGATCATCTGTCTCTACATGTTGTTCAGAATACCATTAACCAATATGATTTACCAATTCCTTTAGCCTCCTCTTCTCATTTATGTGAAGCTTGCATGAAAATAAAATCTAATAAATTACCTTTTGCGTTTTCTTCTCACACTTCTAGTTTTCCTTTAGAAGTTATTCATGCTGATGTGTGATATTTTGTGTCCTGCTCTTATTTTATCTAATCAAAGTTTTTTATTATATTATTTTTATTGACAATTTTAGTAAGTTTACTTGGAAATATTATTTTTTCTATTTGATTCATGTCAATCTTAATTGTGTACTAAATATAATAAATCTTAATTGATTGAAATCAGATTACTTCTATTATTCTCACTAAAGATACTGCTGCTGCTATTAATGACAAATTGTTGGAAAGAAATTGCTTATGTTGCGTGAGAGTAGTTGATCAAATTGCTGGAAAAAGAAAAGAAGGCTGCTGGCTGGAATAGAGGAGGAATAGAGAAGGAAGACTTACGTGGTGGTTGGATAGAAGAATCGAGGAAGGGATGGGAGATTACGAGAAAAGAAAAAAAATACGAAGAGAAAAATAGTAGCTAGTACTGTTCTACTAAAGAAAAGAGAAAGCAACAGTTAGAAAAAAATAAGTAAGAGAAATTAATTTAAAAAAACGGAGAAATGAAAAACCGTAGAAAAAAAACGTAGATTGGTGGAACATCAGGACTTCGATACTATGATAAAAATAATAGGAGAAAGAATGAAATAATATAAAATTTTTTATCATCTTGTTATTGAAGTCAATAAATTTATTTATATAAATTATTTAAAATAATAATGAAAAGATTAAATAACACATATAATTATAATAAGTATAAATATAATAATATAATAGATTTGAAAATATTATTTTCCTTATTTGATTCATGATCTTAATTATGTGTTAAATATAATAAATCTTAATTATTAAAATAAATTAAAAATTATTTTTATTATTATCATTAGCTACAACGATAATATATCAAATTGATCGAAGAGCTCAAAGATCCCGGGGCAGGCGGTGGCGGCAAGACAAACACGAAGTCAAAGTACTCGGGCGATAGATCGCAACTCGCCTTTCCCGCTTCCAACTTCACCATCACTGACGTCTCCGTATCTTACTCTTCTCCATTTGTCCTTCTGATTTCCTATTTGAATTACTCAAATAAGGTTATGGACACTGCTTCTCGTTTTATCATGTTGCTATAGTGTTAATTTTTTAGGGAATAAAATTCCTCCACAGCCGTTCGTTAAATTTACTCATGTGGGCCAGGTGGTGAAGGGTGCGAGTCATCTTCCACTTGTTGCTATAGTTGTAACAAAAAGTTAATTATCCATCTCCCCACAGCCGGCCTCACAATTATATATGAGAAGATAAATTGAAAAATTACAATTAATCATTAGAGAGAGACTTGGCTGAGATTCAATCTCTCATCCATTGTAATAATATTTAGCCCAACTCAGTTATACCTGGGACTGCTATAGTTAGTATAGCGGTCCATAATCTCCGGTAGTGCTCATGTCAGCCATCATTTAAATCGCCAGATTTGATGCTTACATGTTGCTGTAGTATTCATAGAATAAATTTAAAATTTTCGTTTCGCTGACAAACTTTAAAATCAAAGGTTACAATCGAAGTAGAACTAAGTTAGATATATGAAATAAAATTTTTGCAATAACAGAATAGAAAGTGAGAGAATGCTTAATTTGAATGTGATACGAGATGTTACGAGCGGATTCAGTAAAAATGACAGTCAAAATTAAGATGAGGTGAGTCAAAGTTAAAGGGAGGTGATAGCCAACGTGTCACTCTCAGCAGAATTTCGCTCCTCACCCAGTGGTAAGATCTTTAGTACGAGGACGACTGACCCTAAAGCCGATTGGACCCAAGGGACCCAGTGTTTTATTCTTGTGTTAAGACACCCATTATAGATCCGATCAGCCAATAGCGGATCGGCTCAAAGGGATGGTCCGCCACAAAGTTGGTCGGTCATACGTCAAATCGGATTGAGAGGACACATCTTCCCATTCTCAGTATCTTTCAGCATAAGGACGCTCGGTCCTAATGTTAGTGCGGATAGCACTAATGGTCTAACTTAGGTTTTGATGAATGATAAAGTAGCTTAAGTTAGTTTCATTGTGATCTAACGCTTTGACCAAGTGTGCAAGAGAAGTCCAGCTAGGTCGATGGGCCGACCAAATAGTTGGCATGAAGTCCAGACAGATCGACAGGCTGACCGGATGTCTAGCACGAAGCCTAGCAGGGTCGACGGGCTGACCGAATAGCTGGCACAAAGTCCAGACGGGTCGAAGGGCTAACCGAACGTCTGACACGAAGTCCAGACGGGTCGAAAGGCTGACCGGACGTCTGACAAGTAAGTTAAGGTAAGTCACTAGTGGGGAGTGGCTGTGAGGACGCGTTCCCGGGAAGAGAACTTAGGCGCCGATCCAACTTAGAACCATTTTGGAACTCTAAGTTGAGATCTTGACTAGATTCCGGTCTCGATGGGACGAAATCTAATTAATACTCTGTTTGATTATTATAACTGCGTTAACACTTTGTTTTGCAGGGTAATATAATTTGTATTATGCTTCGAACTAACGTTTTCTTACAGGGAGTTAAAGTTACTGGAAAATGGAGTCCGAGCGTCCGGAAGGGATTCGAGCACCCGGAGTGCAAATTTTATCTCCTCACCGCGTCGCCACGTGGAGCTCTATGGTTGGCTGGGCTACGTCACACTTCAGGCGCCCGGAAGGGACCTGGAAGCCCAGAGCCTCCTATATAAGGAGGGTGAGCCCTGGAGCAAAGAACAATTCACTACAACGTCTTCCAACGCTTACTCTGTCGTGTCGTGCTCCTGTGACGCTAAAGCTTCTCCGACAACACGTTGTTTCTTATTTTTCTTAATTATTGTCAGTACTTCATTTCTTTAGCATTCCTGTTCTTTCACTTTGTAATAACTTTTTCGAATTGCTAGTGGATTGTCCAATGAAAGCACTCGACAAGTACGAACCTTGGAGTATGAGTCGATGAAGGCTGTGAACCAAGTAAAACGGTTCGTGTTAGCGTTGTATTTTTGTTTTTCCGCTACGTACTCATCTTTCGATCGATATTCACCCCCCCCTCTATCGACTTTCACGATCCAACAAGTGGTATCAGAGCAGGTACCGCTCTGATTTGGTGCAACCACCAATCATACAAAGGGGTGAAATTCTTTTTCATTTTTCAGTTTTACGTTTTAATCCAAACTGGTATCGTTACCTTTTTGAAAATTTTCTCGTAGCAATTAATCTGAATTGGTGCAATACTAATTCAGTCTTAAATATTTTTTTAAAATACCGTACTACTAATCGAAGACCAAGTCTTGGGATTTCTTTTTTTTGTGTGTGTGTGTGTGCAAGGTAAAAATGTCTCAAGTCGAAGGCTTCAGCATAGTTCGCCCTCCTCTATTCAACCGGGACAACTTCTCCTACTGGAAGAAGCGAATGGAGGTCTACTTGAAGACCGACTTCGACCAATAGTTCAGCGTCACCAGAGGCTACAAGGTGTTGGTCGACAATTCCGGAAATCCACTGGACCCGAAATAGTGGACTTCGGATATGAAAAAGAAATCCTCGGCAGACTTTAAAGCTCTCAACACATTACAATGCGGGTTGACGAGGGAAGTACAGAACCGAGTAGGACCGCATCAAAATGTGAAGGAATTATGGGAAAAGTTGGTTGAACTACACGAAGAAACGAGTGACTCCAAGGTAACTAAGCGTGATCTCCTTCTAAATAAATTATTTAATATTAAAATACAGGAAGGAGAAACGACAAGTCAACTTCATGCGAGGATCAAAGACATCCTCAACGAACTTTACGCGATAGGCCACCAAATGGACAATCGGGACTTAATCAGGTACGTCTTAAACGCCTTTCCTCGAAATATATTGTGGGCAGCCGTGGATGCCTACAGAATTTCGAAGAATCTCTCTAAATTGAAATTAGATGAGTTATTTTACGAACTAGAGTTACACGAGCAGACTAACACTAGAACCAAGAAAGGTATCGCTTTGTTTGCAGGTTCCTCCAATAAAATGACAAAGACCAAGTCTGAACCTGAAGATGAGTCCGACCAAGATTCCTAAAACGAAGATTACCTGGTGAACCTGGTAAGGAAGATGTTCACCAGAAGGAAAAAGAACTTCAGCAAAAAGGACATGCAGAAGATCAACTCCCCAACTGAACCAAGGAACGTGACTTGCTTCGGGTGTAATAAGAAAGGTCACTACAAGAACGAGTGCCCAAGATTGAAGAGTGACAAGTCAAAGATATCCAAGAAGAAGGCTCTCAAAGCAATCTAGGATGACTCATCCTCAGAAGAATCAGCGGTTAACTTTCGAACAAACGGAGACGGAGACACCGACTCCGACGTCAACATCGTTGGTGACGCCAACGCCGATAAATCCTCCGACCTTGCTGCTTGCCTCAATCCCATCATCCTTTGCTCCTCCTCCACTCGCCGTTAAGGAGCCATCCCGAATTTGGAACAACTATTAAGAACTCGAGATTCTCCAAAAATAGTTGGATTTCATTTCGCACGATACCACCTCGACCTGTTACAGGTATCCCTACTCCAACTTCTACAAAGAGATGAAGAAGCAGCATGCATTTACTTTCATAGAGAATCAGGTCCTTGAAAAATTTAAGCACTTTAAGAAGAAATACAAGCATTGTGTAGATTAGATAAATTCTAGGGGCGAAGGTTTTTTTTTCAAGAACTATCATGAACAGGCTTTATACGATATATCGCATAAGATTTTGAATAGTACCTTAAGAGTTGTAGCTTCCAATTAGAACTGTGATGATCCAGAGAAAAATACCCTAGAACAATCTGGAGCTATAAAATTTGATGAGGTTGCCACCATTTCCCTCTCAAAAGAATGCATATACTTTGAGAAGTCCGTCATCAATTTCACAGGACAGTCAATTAATGTCAACTTGAAAAAACATATGGTACTGGAGTTTGAGTTTTTTCTTAAAAAACTTTGCAATTTTGAGAGAACTGCGAGGTGGGTAAATATTAAAAGCATATGAGTAACTCCCTTTATATTTTTTAAATTTCCAATTTGCAAATTTACACTCCCTTTATATATTATTTAAAATTTGAATTTAGCCGGTAAACTATATTCCCCTAAACCCGTGCCCCCCTAAACCCTAAGCCCTGATTTGCTGAATGGATTAATTTAGTCAATAATTATCGACTGAAATTATCATTTAGTCGAGAATCTCAGACTGAATTAAATTCAGTCGGTATTTTCAAACAAAATTAAAATTAGTCAGTAATTATTGATTGAATTATATTTAATCGGGGATTCCGTTATTATTTGCATAATTTTTTGTAGTGATGATAATTAACGCAACCAATTTTCATCGAGTAACAAACCGATCATAGCTTGTTGAGCAAGTTTGTGTGCTGACCTAAGAACGAATTAAGTCCCAGCTCCTTTGTAAGTTTCAGACAAAGGAAATAGATTGTATTTTGTACATTTACGATGATTCAGCTCGAAAATGACGACAAACCCAGGATTGTGCTGTGACGACAACGAACAAACTGAGACTGAGACACCGACTCCGACGTCGATGTCATTGGCGACGCCAACGTCGACGAATCCTCCGACGTTGCTGCTTGCCTCAATCCCATCATCCTTTACTCCGCCTCCACTCGCCGTCAAGGAGCCATCCCGAATTTGGATCAACTATCAAGAACTCAAGATTCTCCAAAAATACTTGGATTTAATTTCGTACGACACCACCTCGACCTGTTACAGGTATCCCTACTCCAACTTCTACAAAGAGATGAAGAAGCAGCTTGAATTTTCTTTCACAGAGAATCAGGTCCTTGAAAATTTAAGCGCTTTAAGAAGAAATACAAGCATTGTGTAGATCAGATAAATTCTAGGGGCGAAGGTTTTTTTTCAAGAACTATCATGAACGGGCTTTATACGATATATCGCATAAGATTTTGAGCAGTACCTTAAGAGTTGTAGCTTTCAAGAACTGTGATGATCCAGAGAAAAATACCCTAGAACAATTAGGAGCTAAAAAATTTGATGAGGTAGCCATCATTTCCATCTCTAAAGAACACATATACTTTGAGACACAAGACAGTCAATTAATGTCAACTTGAAAAAACATATGAACCTGGAGTTTGAGTTTTTTCTAAAAAAAACTTAGCAATTCTGAGAGAACTGTGAGGTGGGTAAATATTAAAAGCATATGAGTAGCTCCCTTTATATTTTTAAATCTCCAATCTGTAAATTTGCACTCCCTTCATATATTATTTAAAATTTGAATTACGTTGGTAAACTATATTCACCCAAACCCACGCCCCCCCCCCCCCTCCCCTAATCTCGTAAACCCTAAGCCCTGATTTGCCAACTGGATTAAATTTAGTCGATAATTACCGATTGGAATTATCATTCAGTTGGAAATCTCAGACTGAATTAAATTCAGTCAGTATTTTCTAACTGAATTAAAATTAGTCGGTAATTATTGATTGAATTATATTTAATTGGGGATTCCATTATTATTTGCAGGATTTTTATAGTGATGATAGTTGATGCTATCGATTTTCAGCGAGTAACAAATCACTGATAGCTTGTTGAGCAAATTTGTGTGATGACCTAAGAACGAATCAAGTCCCAGCTTCTTTGTAAGTTTCAAGCAAGGGAAATAGATTGTATTTTGTACATTTACGACGATTCAGCTCGAAACCAGTTTGAAATACGAACAAAATACAATTAACATGTTGTACACTACATGCTCGAGTTAAAAGGTTCTCAAAGAATTTAAATGTACTCAAAGAATTAGACCAATTAAATGAAATGTAAGCACACCTAAACCTAATCGCCTCTTTTCCCTCCTTAGTATAGAATAGTGTTCGAAAATGGCGACAAACCTAGAAGTGTGCTGCGACGACAACGAACAAACGAAGACGGAGACACCGACTCCGACGTCGACATCGTTGGCGACACCAACGCCAACCAATCCTCCGACCTTGCTGCTTGCCTCAATCCCATCATCCTTTGCTCCGCCTCCACTCGCCATTTAGGAGCCCTCCCGAATTTGGATCAACTATCAAGAACTCGAAATTCTCCAAAAATAGTTGGATTTCATTTCGTACGATACCACCTCGACCTGTTACAGGTATCCCTTTTCCAACTTCTACAAAGAGATGATGAAGTAGCTTGACTTTCCTTTCACAGGGAATCAGGTCCTTGAAAAATTTAAGCGCTTTAAGAATAAATACAAGCATTGTGTAGATTAAATACATTCAAGGGGCGAAGGTTTTTTTCAAGAACTATCATGAACAGACTTTATATGATATATCACATAAGATTTTGAGAAGTACCTTAAGAGTTGTAGCTTCCAAGAACTGTGAAGATACAGAGAAAAATACCCTAGAACAATTTGGAACTAAAAAACTTGATGAGGTTGCCACCATTTCCATCTCTAAATAACGCATATACTTTGAGAAGCCCGTCATCAATTTCACAAGACAGTCAATTAATGTCAACTTGAAAAAACATATGATCCTGGAGTTTGAGTTTTTTCTGAAAAAAAACTCAGCAATTCTGAGAGAATTGCGAGGTGGGTAAATATTAAAAGCATATGAGTAGCTCCCTTTATATATTTTAAATTTCCATTCTGCAAATTTGCACTCCCTTTATATATTATTTAAAATTTGAATTCCGTAGGTAAACTATATTCCCCCAAACCCGTGCCCCCCTAAACCCATAAACCCTATGTCCTAATTTGCCGACTGAATTAAATTTAGTCGATAATTACCGACTATAATTATCATTAAGTCAGAAATCTCAGGCTGAATTAAACTCAGTCGGTATTTTCTAATTGAATTAAAATCAGTCTGTAATTATTGATTGGATTATATTTAATCGGGGATTCCGTTATTATTTCCATGATTTTTTGTAGTGATGATAGTTGACGCTACCAATTTTCATCGAGTAACAAATCGCTGATAGCTTGTTGAGCAAGTTTGTTTGCTGACCTAAGAACGAATCAAGTCCCAGCTTCTCTATAAGTTTCAGGCAAGGGAGAGGGATTGTATTTTGTACATTTACGACGATTCAGCTCGAAACTAGTTAGGAATACGTACAAAATACAATTAACATATTGTACACTACATGCTCGAGTTAAAAGGTTCTCAAAGAATTTGAATGTACTCAAAGAATTAGTCCTATTAAATGAATTGTAAGCGTGGCTAAACCTAATCACCTCTTTTCCTTCCTTCGAATAGAATAGTGTTCGCAAATGGTGACAAACCTGGGAGTGTGCTGCGACGACAACGAATAAATGGAAACGGAGACACCGACTCCGACGTCGACGTCGTTGGCGACGCCAATGCCCACGAATCCTCCGACCTTGCTGCTTGCCTCAATCCCATCATCCTTTGCTCCTCCTCCACTTGTCGTTAAGGAGCCATCCCGAATTTGGATCAACTATCAAGAACTCGAGATTCTCCAAAAATAGTTGGATTTCATTTCGCACGATACCACCTCGACCTATTACAGGTATCCCTACTCCAACTTCTACAAACAGATGAAGAAGCAGCCTGACTTTCCTTTAACAGAGAATCAGGTCCTTGAAAAATTTAAGCACTTTAAGAAGAAATACAAGCATTGTGTAGATCAGATAAATTCTAGGGGCGAAGGTTTTTTTTCAAGAACTATCATGAACAAGCTTTATACGATATATCGAATAAGATTTTGAGCAGTACCTTATGCGTTGTAGCTTCCAAGAACTGTAATGATCCAGAGAAAAATACCCAAGAACAATCTGGAGCTAAAAAACTTGATGAAGTTGCCACCATTTCCATCTCTAAAGTACGCATATATTTTGAGAAGTCCGTCATCAATTTCACAGGACAGTCAATTAATGTCAACTTGAAAAAACATATGTTCTTGGAGTTTGTCTTTTTTCTAAAAAAACTTAGCAATTCTGAGAGAACTGCGCGGTGTGTAAATATTAAATGCATAGGAGTAGCTCCCTTTATATTTTTTAAATTTCCTATCTGCAAATTTGCACTCTCTTTATATATTATTTAAAATTTGAATTTCGTCGGTAAAATATATTCCCCCAAACTCGTGCCCCTCTAAACCCGTAAACCCTAAGCCTTGATTTGCCGACTGAATTAAATTTAGTCGATAATTACTGACTGAAATTATCATTCAGTTAGAAATCTCAGACTGAATTAAACTCAGTCGGTATTTTCTAACTGAATTAAAATCAGTTGGTAATTATTGATTAAATTATATTTAATCGGGGATTCCGTTATATTTTTCTATGATTTTTTGTAGTGATGATAGTTGACGCTACCAATTTTCATCGAGTAACAAATCGCTGATAGCTTGTTGAGCAAGTTTGTGTGCTGACCTAAGAATGAATCAAGTCCTAGCTTCTCTGTAAGTTTCAGGCAAGGGAAATAGATTGTATTTTGTACATTTACGATGATTCAGCTCGAAACTAGTTAGGAATACGTACAAAATACAATTAACATATTGTACACAACATGCTCGAGTTAAAAGGTTCTCAAAGAATTTGAATGTACTCAAAGAATTAGGCCTATTAAATTAAATGTAAGCACGCCTAAACCTAATCGCCTCTTTTCCCTCCGTCAAATAGAATAGTGTTTGAAAATGGCGACAAACCTAGGAGTGTGCTGCGACGACAACGAACAAATGGAGACGAAGACACCGATTCCGACGTCGACTTCGTTGGCGATGCCAACGCCGACGAATCCTCCGACCTTGCTGTAGAACCGTTGCGGCCGGCTAGGAGGGGATTGTTGGATAGTCCTGTAAAATAAAAACTAAAACAACCTTCCTCGAACTCTTTAAGCTAACACTTGCATAAATAAAGTAAAACAGTAAATTACGAACATAAGGAAAGAGGCACAAGAGGTTTACTTGGTTACAACAGATGTGGTTGTTAATCCAAGGAAATTGAAGCACTAAAAACTCCTTCAGGCGGAGAAGCCTCTTACAACGTTGAAGCGCAGAAAACAAAAGCTTAAATACAACTCTAAAGCACATAAGCTTTGGAAATGAATTACTGGAGTTCGTTGAAAAGCTTCTGGACCAAGGCTATATTTATAGCCTTGGTCGGGGCGCCTGGAAGGGTTCCGGGTGCCCTGGGGGGGATAAACTTTATCCCCCAACATTCAGATCGAGTCAAAGCTCGATCCTGGTCAAAAGTCTGGTCCAGGGGCCCGGAGCCATTCCGGGCGCCCCGGGCTGTTCCGTGCGCCTGAAATGGTTCCGGGCGCCCGGAGCACCAAAGCCAACAACGGTTGACTTTTCTCCGTCGGGACCTTTGCTCCGGTTCAGTCCGCCTCGGTCTAGGTCTTCTATTCCGAATCTGCTCACTTGGGTGATCTCCGCCATCCGGAAAGGGCTCACCCGAACTCAACTTCCGGTCTTCACGAGTGGGCTTCCCTCCGACTTCTCGTTCCTTGGAATCGCCGCGTGTTTCCTTCTCGTCCACCAGCGTACTCATCCGCAGTTTTCGTCTCTCGGACGCACCGCGTGCCATCCTTCTCACTAGCTGCGTCTCTTGCTCCCCGAGCAATCTTCCGCTCTGGCTTTCGTCCCTCGGAACCACCGCACGTTTCCTTCTCGTCTGCCGGTGTACTCTTCCGCAGCACCTCGTCCCTCGGACTGCCGCCCTTCTCGCTAGCTGCGTCTTTCGCTCGACTACATGTGTTCCTAAGCTCCTGCCCACTTAGACACAAGGTTAGAAACACACAGAACCTAACTTAACTTGTTGATCACACCAAAACAACCTTGGGGTTCCAATAATCTCCCCGTTTTTGATGTGATCAACCCAAGTTAAGCTAGGGTCAAAAATAGACATAGAATAAAACAATTTATTGCAATAATATGCAACAAGATAGAAAAAATTAAATTCCCAATAAAATTTTAATTTTCAATTTCTACATCCCCCTAGACTTATACTCTTTCTTCTCCCCCTTTGATCACATAAAAAATTGGGGTGTCAAGAAAAAATCTAAAGGTTAAAGACTTAGAAAATTTTATCTTTAAAAAACTTTAGAATATTTTTCTAAATCATAAATATCAAAGAACATTTCTATCAAGGAGCCATCCCGAATTTGGATCAACTATCAAGAACTCGAGATTCTCCAAAAATAGTTGGATTTCATTTCACACGATACCACCTCGACCTATTACAGGTATCCCTACTCCAACTTCTACAAAGAGATGAAGAAGCAGCTTCACTTTCCTTTAACAGAGAATCAGGTCCTTGAAAAATTTAAGCACTTTAAGAAGAAATACAAGCATTGTGTAGATTAGATAAATTCTAGGGGCGAAGGTTTTTTTTCAAGAACTATCATAAACAGGCTTTATATGATATATCGCATAAGATTTTGAGCAGTACCTTAAGAGTTGTAGCTTCCGAGAACTGTGGTGATCCAGAGAAAAATACCCTAGAACAATCTGGAGCTAAAAAACTTAATGAGGTTGTCATCATTTCCATCTCTAAAAAACGCATATACTTTGAGAAGCCCGTCATCAATTTCATAGGACAGTCAATTAATGTCAACTTGAAAAAATATATAATCCTGGAGTTTGAGTTTTTTCTAAAAAAACTCAGCAATTCTGAGAGAACTGCGAGGTGGATAAATATTAAAAGCATATGAGTAGCTCCCTTTATATTTTTAAAATTTCCAATCTGCAAATTTGCACTCCCTTTATATATTATTTAAAATTTGAATTACGTCGACAAACTATATTCCCCCAAACCCGTGCCCCCCTAAACCCGTAAACCCTAAGCCCTAATTTGCCGATTGAATTAAATTTAGTCGATAATTATCGATTGGAATTATCATTCAGTCGAGAATCTCAGAATGAATTAAATTCAATCGATATTTTCTAAATAAATTAAAATCAGTCGGTAATTATTGATTGAATTATATTTAATCGGGGATTCCACTATTATTTGCAGGATTTATTATAGTGATGATAGTTGATGCTACCGATTTTCATCGAGTAACAAATTGCTGATAGCTTGTTGAGCAAGTTTATGTGCTGAGCTAAGAACGAATCAAGTCTCAGCTTCTCTGTAAGTTTCAGGCAAGGGAAATAGATTGTATTTTGTACATTTATGACGATTCAGCTCGAAACTAGTTAGGAATACGTATAAAATACTATTAACATATTGTACACAACATGCTTGAGTTAAAAGGTTCTCAAAGAATTTGAATGTACTCAAAGAATTAGGCCTATTAAATGAAATGTAAGCACGCCTAAACCTAATCGCCTCTTTTCCCTCCTTCGAATGGAATAGTATTCGAAAATGGCGACAAACCTAGGAGTGTGTTGTGACGACAACGAACAAACGGAGACGGAGACACCGACTCCGACGTTGACATCGTTGGTGATGCCAACGTCAACGAATCCTCCGACCTTGCTGCTTGCCTCAATCCCATCATCCTTTGCTCCGCCTCCACTCGCCATTAAGGAGTCATCCCGATTTTGGAACAACTATCAAGAACTCGAGATTCTCCAAAAATACTTGGATTTCATTTCGTATGATACCACCTCAACCTGTTACAGGAATCCCTACTCCAACTTCTACAAAGAGATGAAGAAGCAGCTTGACTTTCCTTTCATAGAGAATCAGGTCCTTGAAAAATTTAAGCACTTTAAGAAGAAATACAACCATTATGTAGATCAGATAAATTCTAGGGGCAAAGGTTTTTTTTCAAGAACTATCATGAAAAGGCTTTATATGATATATCACATAAGATTTTGAGCAGTACCTTAAGAGTTGTAGCTTCCAAGACCTGTGATGATCCAGAGAAAAATACCCTAGAACAATCTGGAGCTAAAAAACTTCATGAGGTTGCCATCATTTCCATCTCTAAAGAATGCATATACTTTGAGAAGCCCGTCATCAATTTCACAAGACAAACAATTAATGTCAACTTGAAAAAACATATGATCCTAGAGTTTGAGTTTTTTCTAAAAAAACTCAACAATTCTGAGAGAACTGCGAGGTGGGTAAATATTAAAAGCATATGAGTAGCTCCCTTTATATTTTTTTAATTTCCTATCTACAAATTTGCACTCCCTTTATATATTATTTAAAATTTAAATTACGTCGGTAAACTATATTCCCACAAACCCGAGCCCCCCTAAACCCGTAAACCCTAAGCCCTGATTTGCCGACTGAATTAAATTTAGTCGATAATTACCGACTGGAATTATCATTCGGTCGAGAATCTCAGACTGAATTAAATTCAATCGATATTTTCTAACTGGATTAAAATCAGTCGATAATTATTGATTGAATTATATTTAATCAGGGATTCCACTATTATTTGCATGATTTTTTGTAGTGATGATAGTTGATGCTACCGATTTCCATCGAGTAAGAAATCGTTGATAGCTTGTTGAGCAAGTTTGTGTGCTGACTTAAGAACGAATCAAGTCCCAGCTTCTCTGTAAGTTTCAGTCAAGGGAAATAGATTGTATTTTGTATATTTACGATGATTCAGCTTGAAACTAGTTAGGAATACATACAAAATACAATTAACATGTTGTACACTACATGCTCGAGTTAAAAGGTTCTCAAAGAATTTGAATGTTCTCAAAGAATTTGAATGTACTCAAAGAATTAGGCCTATTAAATGAAATGTAAGCATGTCTAAACCTAATCGCCTCTTTTCCCTCCTTCGAATGGAATACTGTTCGAAAATGGCTACAAACCTAGGAGTGTGCTGCGACGACAATGAATAAACAGAGACGGAGACACCTACTCCGATGTCGACGTTGTTGGCGATGCCAACGTCAACGAATCCTCCGACCTTGCTGCTTGCCTCAATCCCATCATCCTTTGCTCCGCCTCCACTCACCGTTAAGGAGCCATCCCGATTTTGGATCAACTATCAAGAACTCGAGATTCTCCAAAAATACTTGGATTTCATTTCGTACGACACCATCTCGACCTATTACAGGTATCCCTACTCCAACTTCTACAAAGTGATGAAGAAGCAGCCTGACTTTCCTTTCATAGAGAATCAGGTCCTTGAAAAATTTAAGCACTTTAAGAAGAAATACAAGCATTATGTAGATCAGATAAATTCTAGGGGTGAAGGTTTTTTTTCAAGAACTATCATGAACAGGCTTTATACGATATATCCTATAAGATTTTGAGTTGTACCTTAAGAGTTGTAGCTTCCAAGAACTGTGATGATCCAGAGAAAAATACCCTAGAACAATCTGGAGCTAAAAAACTTGATGAGGTTGTCACCATTTCTATCTCTAAAGAACGCATATACTTTGAGAAGTCCGTCAACAATTTCACAGGACAGTCAGTTAATGTTATCTTTAAAAAACATATGATCGTGGAGTTTGAGTTTTTTCTAAAAAAATTTAGCAATTCTGAGAGAAATACGAAGTGGATAAATATTAAATGCATATGAGTAGCACCCTTTATATTTTTTTAAATTTCCTATCTGCAAATTTACACTCCCTTTATATATTATTTAAAATTTAAATTTCGTCGGTAAACTATATTTCCCCAAATCTGTTCCCCCCTAAACCCGTAAACCCTAAGCCTTAATTTTCCGACTGAATTAAATTTAGTCAATAATTACCGACTGGAATTATCATTCAGTCGGGAATCTCAAACTGAATTAAATTCAGTCGGTATTTTCTAACTGAATTAAAATTAGTCGGTAATTATTAATTGAATTATATTTAATCGGTGGTTCTGTTATTATTTGTATGATTTTTTGTAGTGATGATAGTTGACGCTACTGATTTTCATCGAGTAACAAATTGCTGATAGCTTGTTGAGCAAGTTTGTGTGCTGACCTAAGAACGAATCAAGTCCCAACTTCTCTAGAAGTTTCAGTCAAGGGAAATAGATTGTATTTTGTACATTTACGACGATTCAGCTCGAAACCAGTTAGAAATACGTACAAAATACAATTAACATGTTGTACACTACATGCTCAAGTTAAAAGGTTCTCAAAGAATTTGAATGTACTTAAAGAATTAGGCCTATTAAATGAAATGTAAGCACGCCTAAACCTAATCTCCTCTTTTCCCTCCTTCGAATGGAATAGTGTTCGAAAATGGTGACAAACCTAGGAGTGTTCTGTGACGACAATGAATAAACAGAGACGGAGACACCTACTCCGATGTCGACATTGTTGGCGATGCCAACGTCAACAAATCCTCCTACCTTGCTGCTTTCCTCAATCCCATCATCCTTTGCTCCGCCTCCACTCGTCGTTAAGGAGCCATCCAGATTTTGGATCAACTATCAAGAACTCGAGATTCTCCAAAAATACTTGGATTTCATTTCGTACGATACCATCTCTACCTATTACAGGTATCCCTACTCCAACTTCTACAAAGTGATGAAGAAGCAGCCTGACTTTCCTTTCATAGAGAATCAGGTCCTTGAAAAATTTAAGCACTTTAAAAAGAAATACAAGCATTATGTAGATCAGATAAATTCTAGGGGTGAAGGTTTTTTTTCAAGAACTATCATGAACAGGCTTTATATGATATGTCCTATAAGATTTTGAGCTGTACCTTAAGAGTTGTATCTTCCAAGAACTGTGATGATCCAGAGAAAAATACCCTAGAACAATCTGGCGCTAAAAAACTTGATGAGGTTGCCACCATTTCTATCTCTAAAGAACGCAAATACTTTGAGAAGCCCGTCAACAATTTCACAGGACAGCCAGTTAATGTCATCTTGAAAAAACATATGATCGTGGAGTTTGAGTTTTTTCTAAAAAAACTCAGCAATTCTGAGAGAAATGCGAAGTGGGTAAATATTAAATGCATATGAGTAGCTCCCTTTATATTTTTTTAAATTTCCTATCTACAAATTTGCACTCCCTTTATATTTTATTTAAAATTTAAATTTCGTCGATAAACTATATTTCCCCAAATCCGTTCCCCCCTAAACCCGTAAACCCTAAGCCTTAATTTGCCGACTGAATTAAATTTAGTCAATAATTATCGACTGGAATTATCATTCAGACGGGAATCTCAAACTGAATTAAATTCAGTCGGTATTTTCTAACTAAATTAAAATTAGTCGGTAATTATTAATTGAATTATATTTAATCGGTGATTTCGTTATTATTTGCATGATTTTTGTAGTGATGATAGTTGACGCTACTGATTTTCATCAAGTAACAAATTGCTGATAGCTTGTTGAGCAAGTTTGTGTGCTGACCTAAGAACGAATCAAGTCCCAACTTCTCTAGAAGTTTCAGTCAAGGGGAATAGATTGTATTTTATACATTTACGACGATTCAGCTCGAAACCAGTTAGGAATATGTACAAAATACAATTAACATGTTGTACACTACATGCTCGAGTTAAAAGGTTCTCAAAGAATTTGAATGTACTCAAAGAATTAGGCCTATTAAATGAAATGTAAGCACGCCTAAACCTAATCGCCTCTTTTCCCTCCTTCGAATAGAATAGTGTTCGAAAATGGCGACAAACCTAGGATTGTGCTACGACTACAATGAACAAGCAGAGACGGAGACACCGACTTCGACTTCGACGTCGTTGGTGATGCCAACTCGACGAATCCTCCTACCTTGCTACTTGCCTCAATCCCTTCATCCTTTGCTCCGCCTCCACTCATTGTAAAGGAGTCATCCTGAATTTGGATCAACTATCAAGAACTCGAGATTTTCCAAAAATACTTGAATTTTATTTCGCACGATATCACCTTGACCTGTTACAGGTATCCCTACTCTAACTTCTACAAAGAGATGAAGAAGCAGCCTGACTTTCCTTTCACAGAGAATCAAGTCCTTGAAAAATTTAAGCACTTTAAGAAGAAATACAATCATTGTGTAGATCAGATAAATTCTAGGGGCGAAGTTTTTTTTTCAAGAACTATCATGAATAGGCTTTATACGATATATCACATAAGATTTTGAGCAGTACCTTAAGAGTTGTAGCTTCCAAGAACTATGATGATCCAGAGAAAAATACCCAAGAACAATCTGGAGCTAAAAAACTTGATGAGCTTGCCACCATTTCCATCTCTAAAGAATGCATATACTTGGAGAAGCCCATCAGCAATTTCATGGGACAGTCAATTAATGTCAACTTGAAAAAACATATGATCCTGGAGTTTGAGTTTTTTCTAAAAAAACTCAGCAATTCTGAGAGAACTACAAGGTAGGTAAATATTAAAAGCATATGAGTAGCTCCCTTTATATTTTTTAAATTTCCTATCTGCAAATTTTCACTCCCTTTATATATTATTTAAAATTTCATAGCAATGACTCCAAATAGTGTCACCGCCTTTAGAATTCACCTTTATTTACATGTAGATATTTGTGATCTCAGGTTTGGATGACTCAGTGGACTGCTGAAAGAGTTGCCAGGGATATACATGCATATGCATAATACTCGTATGCCTTCATATGTTCTTTAGCTACCTTCCCTCACATTATTTTTTTCATACACTTTATATAGTTCTTTACACAAAATTTGTTGTTAGCCTTCATATGTTCTTGCATTTTCATTATCTTACGGTGATTATTAAACCAAGATATCTTCCCACTGCAAAGTAATGAAAATGCAACAGACTCTATCATGTAATGTGGGCATACTAATTTACCACTCGTGCTCCATCCTGACAACATTGAGTATGTTAGAAAATCACTCATCGTCCATGATAAAGCAGCATGCAATGTAAAATTTGCTTTTACTTGTAACATCATATGTCACCGACCCTACATTCCATAATTCATTCAGCTCGGCATTCAGAGGTTGCAAGAAAACATGTATCTTATCTTTGAGATTGGTTAGACCAGGAATAAGCATGAAAATGAACATAAATTCATCTTTCATGTACATCCATCGAGGTAAATTGTATGATGTTAATATAACTGGCCAAGATGAATATTGTTGTCCCGACTGACCAAATGGTTGAAATCTATCTACAGAAAGTCCCAATCTCACATTACGTGGTTTCATTGCAAAGGAAGGAAATACAGTATCAAGATGTTTCCATGTAAGGAATTACAGGGATGACACATTATACCTCCTTCGTGCTCATGTTCATGCACATGATGCCACATCATGTGGCAAGCTATAGCGGCAGATGCATATAAGCGTTGAAGTCTAGCAGTTAATGGAAAATAATACATTACTTTCCAAGCAATATTTTTCTTCTTCTTCCCTGGTATGCGAGTACGATGCTTAAAACGAGAGAGAGTACATATTTTGCATTCATTCAAATCGTTGTCTTCATTCGAAAATATCATACAATTGTTTATACAACAATTAATTTTCTCTACAAGTAAGCATAAACCTCTGATCAATTTCTTTATTTCATTGAAGCCACCAGTGTTGGTTCCTTTGGAGGCCGGCAAGAGGGGAGGGGTGAATTGCCCTACAAAAATTAAATAGTCTTTCTCGGATTTTCAACTAATTAACAAACACTTGCAATCATAAAAAGAAGAGACTAATTAAAGAAATCAGACACAGAGGGTTTACTTGATTTGCAATCAGAGGATTACTAATCCAAGGAAAAGACGGCGCACTATCTGATGATCTCCTCTGAACGGAGTAGCCTCTTACAGCGTTGATAGCACAAACAGAAAAGTAAAGCACAGAGAAATTGATTACAAGTTAATTTAATAATCTGTGCAAATCAGTGCTATATTTATAGCACTGATCGGGGTGCCCTGAAGGGTCCGGGCGCCCTAGGGGGGATAAAATTTTATCCCCCAACGTTCAGATTGAGTCAAAACTTGATCTGGTCAAAATCCACTTCCGGGTGCCCGGACCACTTAAGTCAACCCAGTTGAGTTTTTATGGTTCGGTTCCACTACTCCGGTTCAGCTCGTCTCGGTCCGGGTCTTCTGTTCCGGCTCCGTTAGCTTGGGTGATCTCAGTCATCCGGAATAGAACTCACCCGAACCTAAGTTCCGGCCTTCTCCTCGAGCAGCCTTCCTTCATGGTTTCTCGTCCCTCGAACGTCGCTTACGTTTTTCTCTTCCGCCGGTGTACTCTTCCGTGGTCACCTCGTCCCTCGGACGCACCGAGCCCGTCGGCTCTCTCCCGTGCTGTCCTTCTCGCTAGCCGCGTCTTCCGCTCGACTTCTTGTGTTCCTAAGCTCCTGTACATTTAGATACAAGGGTTAGACAAAACAGGACCTAACTTAACTTATTTGATCACATCAAAACACCTTGGGGTTCCAACAACCAGTCATTATGTTATTAGTAGGGAGCAACTCTGACATCAATTGACATATGATATCGTAACATCTTTAAAAAAAAACAATATTCTGCTTTCATATTCAATAACCTTGCAGTAGCTAATAGTTGAGAATGACCAAAAGGAATGTCTTCCCAAACTTCTCTTTCACTAGCATTTAACATTTCATATAGTTGCTGATATTCAAGTGTTGGTAGTTTATCTATATTAGAATAATTAACTGTATTCATCGCATCATGAACCATTGATTGCATTGTAATATCAATATTAGTTGATGCTTCAGGAGCGATAATAGTTGTCCCAGATGACGAACCACCAGAAGACGCACTTGGTTCATATAAATAAGACTCTCCGTGATAATACCGATTGTAGTAATTTGGTACAAAATCATTTATACATACATGCATTTTTATAGTATTCTCATCACGAAAAGCTCTTTTTTGATATTTTTTATGATTGCATGGACACCGTAACTCGACACTTTTCATACATTTTGGATGACTTTTAGCAAAGTTCATAAACTGTCCAACTTCAGTAATAAAATTATCTCTGATAAATCCATTTTGTAATTGATTGTACATCTAAGCTTTGTTCATATACATTGTTACATGATGAGAATATAATTTAAAATATTATTAAACTTGTATCATTTGAAATAAGATTAAATAAAGCATTATGAGCTCAATTTCATCTCACGATCTTCGTATCATATTACCGAAAATCTCCTCTACACTAAAGCAAATGAATGATAAACTTAGAATATAATGATATTGCTTAAGGTATCATTACAAACTTAGAATATTATGTTATTACTTAGGGAATTATTATAAATTTAGACTTTCTAATAAACATATGTTGTTGCTTAGAGCATCATTAAATGAAATAACAATACATATAATGAAGCTAACTTGAATAAACAAAAGATAATGTAAGTAAAACAAATCTAATGTATAGAACAATGGACATGCAAACTATCAAATCCACCTGAACATCACATCTAAGTTTTGTTTATCTTAGATATTTGAGATCCTCTCCATGAGTTTAAATAGGTTCAAACAAATAGATATTAGCCACAAATATGCAATGAAACAATTAAGAAACTCTACAGCTGAGCAAGTGCCTACAACTAGTCGCGATCAGCCCCTGCGGTGGTCGGTCGTGGCCACGAGCTGACTCCTGCGGTAGCTGACAGAGGCTGTGAGCAGGACCCTACGACCAGCCGAGAGCAAGTTGCGAGCAACCCCCTACGGTGGCCGACCGACTGCGAGCAGGCCCCTGCGACGGCCAGCAGGCCGCGAGCATGTGAAACGGAAGAGATGAGGGAGGAGGAGAGGAGCATTCTTGAGTCGCCGGTTGTCAATCATCGAGAACGGGAGAGGACACGAGGTTGTTGATCGCTGAGAATGCGAAGAGGAGAGGAGATCGTCGAGAAAATTCACCGAGGAGAGGAGAGGGAGATCTGCCGAGAAAGTTCGCAGGGAGAGGAGAGGGAGATCGCGTGCCCTCATTTCTAATCGGGTTTACTGATGAAATTCAAATTCCGTCGGTAATTTCTAACGGAATACAAATTCTGTTGGTAATTACCAACGAAATTTGAATTTCGTCGGTAAACTATATTCCCCCAAACCTGTGCCCACCTAAACTTGTAAGCCCTAAGCCCCGATTTGCCGACTGAATTAAATTCAGTCGGTAATTACTGACTGAAATTATCATTCAATCGGGAATCTCAGACTGAATTAACTTTAGTCGATATTTTCTGACTGAATTAAATGTAGTCGGTAATTATTGATTAAATTATATTCCGTCGGGGATTCCATTATTATTTGCATGATTTTTTGTAGTAATGACAGTTAATGCTACTGATTTTCATCGAGTACTAAATTACTGATAGTTTGTTGAGCAAGTTTGTGTGCCTATCAACGGATCAAGCCCCAACTTCTCTGTAAGTTTCAGGCAAGGAAAATAGATTGTATTTTGAACATTTACGATGATTCAGCTAGTAACCAGTTAGGAATACGTACAAAATACAATTAACATGTTGTACACTACATGCTCTAGTTTAAAGGTTCTCAAAGAATTTGAATGTTCTCAAAGAATTAGGCCTATTAAATGAAATATAAGTAAGCCTAAACCTAATCACCTCTTTTCCCTCCGTCAAATAGAATAGTGTTTGGAAATGGCGATAGACCTGGGAGTGTACTGCAATGACAACAAACAAATGGAGATGGAGATGGAAACGCTGACTCTGACACCGACGTCGATGCCAACGAATCTTCCGACTTTGCTGCTTGCCTCGATCCTATCCTCCTCTGCTCTGTCTCCACTTGTAGTTAAGGAGCCATCCCGAATTTGGATCAACTATCAAGAACTCGAGATTCTCCTAAAATACTTGGATTTTATTTCGCATGATACCACCTCGACTTGTTTCAGGTATCCCTACTCCAACTTCTACAAAGAGATTAAGAAGCAGCCTGACTTTCCTTTCACAGAGAATCAAGTCCTTGAAACTTTTCAGCACTTTAAGAAGAAGTACAAGCATTGTGTAGATCAAATAAATTCTAGGGACGAATGTTTCTTTTCAAGAACTATCATGAACATGCTTTATAGGATATATCACATAAGATTTGGAGCAGTACCTTAAGAGTTGTAGCTTCCAAGAACTATGATGATCCAGAGAAAACAAAATCCTAGAACAATATGGAGGTAAAAAAATTGATGTGGTAGCCACCATTTCCATCTCTAAAGAACGCATATACTTAGAGAAGCCCGTCATCAATTTCACGGGACAGTTAATTAATGTCAACTTGAAAAAACATATAACCCTGGAGTTTGAGTTTTTTCTAAAAAAAAACTCAGCAATTCTAAAAGAACTGTGAGGTGGGTAAATATTAAATGCATTTGAGTAGCTCTCTTTATATTTTTTTTAAATTTAATATTTGTAAATTTGCACTCCCTTTATATATTATTTTAAATTTCCTAGCTATGAATCCTAATAGTGTCACCGCTTTTAGCATTCACCTTTATTTACATGTTGATATTTGTGATGTCAGGTTTGGATAACTCAATGGACTGCTGAAAGAGTTGCCAGGGATATACCTGTATAAGCATAATACTCGTATGCCTTCATATGTTCTTTAGCTACCTTCTCTCATTTTTTTCATACACTTTATACAGTTCTTTGCACAGAATTTGTTGTTAGCCTTCGTATGTTCTTGCATTTTCATTACCTTATGGTAATTATCAAACCAAGATACCTTCCCACTACAAGGTAATGAAAACGCATCGGACTCTATCATGCAATGTGGACATGCTAATTTACCAGCCAGGCTTCATCCCGATAACATTGAGTATGTTAGAAAATCACTGATCGTCCATAATAAGGCAGCATGCAATGTAAAATTGGTTAACTTGCAACATCATAAATCACTGACCCTACATTCCATAATTCATTCAGCTCTGTAATCAGAGGTTGCAAGAAAATATCTATCTTATCTTTGAGATTAGTTGGACCAGGAATATGCACGGTAACGAACATAAATTCATCTTCAATGCACATCCATTGACGTAAATTGTATGGTGTTAATATGACTGGCCAAGATGAATATTGCTATCTTGACTAACCAAATGGTTGAAGTCTATCTACAGAAAGTCCCAATCTCACATTACATGGTTCCATTGCAGAGGAAGGAAATGTTGTATCAAGATGTTTCCATGCAGGGGAATCACAGGGATGATACATTATACCTCCTTCGTGCTCATGATGCCACATCATGTGGCAAGCTGTAGTGACAGATGCATATAAGCGTTGAAGTTTAGCAGTTAATGAAAAATAATACATTACTTTCCAAGCAATATTTTTCTTCTTCTTACTTGGTATGTGAATACGATGCTCAAAACGAGGGTGAGTACAGATTTTGCATCCATTCAAATTGCTATCTTCATTTCCAAAATATGATGCAGTTGTTTATACAACAATTAATCTTCTCTACAGGCACACTTAAACCTCTGATCAATTTCTTTGTTTCATAGAAGCAATCAGACATTATGTTATTAGTAGGGAGCAACTCTGACATCAATTGACATATAACATCGTAACATCTTTTAGAAAAATAATGTTCTGCTTTCATATTCAATAACCTTACAGTAGACCAGAAGGAATGTCTTACCATACTTCTCTTTCACTAGCCTTTAACATTTCATATAGTTGTTGATATTCAGGTGTTGGTATTTCATCTATATTGGAATAATCAACTGCATTCATTGCATCATGAACCATTGATTGCATTGTAATATCAATATTAGTTGATGCTTCAGGAGTGATAATAGTTGTCCCAGATGACGAACCACCAGAAGGCCCACATGGTTCATATAAATAAGGCTCTTCGTGATAATATCAATTATAGTAATTTGGTACAAAATCATTTCTACATACATGTATTTTTATAGTATCCTCATCACGGAAAGCTCTTTTTTGACATTTTTTATGATTGCACGGACACCATAGCTCGATACTATTCATACATTCTAGATGACTTTTAGCAAAGTTCATAAACTGTTTAACTTTAGCAATAAAATCATCTCTGATAAATCTATTTTGTAATCGATTGTACATCCAAGATTTGTTCATATACATTGTTACCTAATGAGAATATAATATGAAATATTATTAAACTTGTATCATTTGAAATAAGCTTAAATAAAACATTATGAGCTCAATTTCATCTCACGATCTTCGTATCATATTACCTAAAATCTCCTCTATTCTAAAGCAAATGAATGATAAACTTTAAATATAATAATATTACTTAAGGTATCATTACAAACTTAGAATATCATGTTATTGCTTGGGAAACATTATAAACTTAGACTTTCTAATAAACACATGTTGTTGCTTAGAGCATCATTAAATGAAATAACAATACATATAATGAAACTAACTCTAATAAACAAAAGATAATGCAAGTAAAATAAATCTAATGTATAGAACAATGAACATGCAAACTATCCAATCCATCTAAACATCACATCTAAGTTTTGCTTGTCTCAGATATTTGAGATCCTCTGCATGAGTTTAAATAGGTTCAAACAAATAGATATTGGTCACAAATATGCAATGAAACAATTAGGGAACTTTACTGCTGAGCAAGCGCCTACATCTAACCGCAAGTAGCCCCTGCGGTGGTCGATCGTGGCCACGAGCTAACTCATGCGGTAGCCGGCAAAGGTCGTGAGCAGGCCACGAGCAACCCCCCGCGGCCATTAGCAGGTCGCGAGCAAGCCCCTGCGACGACCGACCGGCCACAAGCGCGTGAAACGAAAGAGACGAGGGAGGTGGAGAGGAGCATACTTGAGTCGCCAGTTGTCAATCACCGAAAATGGGAGAGGACACTAGGCTGCTGATCGCAGAGGACGCAGAGAGGAGAGGAAATCGCTGAGAAAGTTCACGGGGGAGAGGAGAGGGAGATATGCCGAGAAAGTTCGTGGGGAGAGGAGAGGGAGATCGCGTGCCCTAATTTCTAATCGGGTTTACCGATAGAATTCAAATTCTGTCGGTACACTATATTCCCACAAACCCTTGCCCCCTAAACCCGTAAACTCTAAGCCCTGATTTGCCGACTGAATTAAATTCATTCAGGTAATTATCGACTAAATTTATCATTCAGTCGGGAATCTTAGACTGAATTAAATTCAGTCAATTTTTTTTACTGAATTAAAATTAGTCGGTAATTACTGACTGAATTATATTCAGTTAGGGATTCCGTTGTTATTTGCATGATTTTTTGTAGTGATGATAGTTGACGCTACCGATTTTCCTCAAGTAACAAATCATTGATAGCTTGTTGAGCCAGTTTCTATGCTAACCTAAGAACGAATAAAGTCACAGCTTCTTTGTAAGCTTCAGCCAAGGGAAATAGATTGTATTTTGTACATTTATGACAATTCAGCTCGAAACCAGTTAGGAATACATACAAAATACAATTAACATGTTGTACACTATATGCTCGAGTTAAAAGGTTCTCAAAGAATTTGAATGTACTCAAAGAATTAGGCCTATTAAATGAAATGTAAGCAAGCCTAAACCTAATCGCCTCTTTTCCCTTCTTCGAATTGAATAGTGTTCGGAAATGGCGATAGACCTGAGAGTGTACTGCGACGATAATTAACAAACAGAGATGGAGAAGGAGACGGAGACGGAGACGTCGACGCCAACGCCATTGTCGACGAATCCTCCGACCTTGCTGCTTGACTCAATCCCATCATCCTTTGCTCCGCCTCTACTCATCGTTAAGGAGCCATCCCAAATTTGGATCAACTATCAAGAACTCAAGATTCTCCTAAAATACTTGGATTTCATTTCGCATGATACCACCTTGACCTGTTACAGGTATCCCTACTCCAACTTCTACAAAGAGATGAAGAAGCAGTCTGACTTTCTTTTCACAGAGAATCAGGTCCTTGAAAAATTTAAGTGTTTTAAGAAGAAATACAAGCATTGTGTAGATCGGTTAAATTCTAGGGGCGAAGGTTTTTTTTAAGAACTATCATGAACAGGCTTTATACGATATATCGCATAAGATTTTGAGCAGTATCTTAAGAGTTGTAGCTTCCAAAAACTGTGATGATCCAGAGAAAATACCCTAGAACAATCTGGAGCTAAAAAAAATTGATGAGGTAGCCACCATTTCCATCTCTAAAGAATGCATATACTTTGAGAAGTCCGTCATCAATTTTATGGGACAGTCAATTAATGTCAACTTAAAAAAACATATGATCCTGGAGTTTAAGTTTTTTCTAAAAAAACTCAGCAATTCTATAAGAACTACAAGGTGGGTAAATATTAAATGCATATGAGTAGCTTCCTTTATATTTTTTAAATTTCCTATCTATAAATTTGCATTCCCTTTATATATTATTTTAAACTTCCTAGCTATGAATCCTAATAGTGTCACCGCCTTTAGCATTCACCTTTATTTACATGTTGATATTTGTGATCTCAGGTTTGGATGACTCAGTGGACTACTGAAAGAGTTGCCAGGGATATACATGCATAAGCATAATAGTCGTATGCCTTCATATATTCTTTATCTACATTCCCTCATTTTTTTCATACACTTTATACAGTTCTTTGCACAGAATTTGTTGTTAGCCTTCATATGTTTTTTAGCTACTTTCCTCATTTTTTTCATACACTTTATACGGTTCTTTGCAAGAATTTGTTGTTAGGCTAAATGAGCCTATATTGTTCACATGAGATTGCTATGCTTAGTCGTGATGTTGGTTGATCTAAATTTTATCTTTCCTTGAGGGAGTCAAATTGAATTTTTCACTTTAAGTGTGTGTAGTTTTACGGATCTACTTTCAGTATATTGCTCAATTTTCAAGGAAAATATGTTGAAAATGGATTGATTTCAATTTGTATTGACCTCAACTATAATTTTGCATAGTATTACACCTCAACTATACTTTTAGATCACATGTCAAGTTGTATTTTTGAAAGTTTTCACTTATCAAATATGATGTATGAAATATCTTCTCCATAGTGAAACAGAGAAACAATAACAAATGTAGTTAAAGCATATCCAGTGTACTGAGAGCTTGTGCACAACTAAACTTAGAATAATAATTAAGCACATTAGTTAGGTTTTTTTGATAATACCAATTCAGAATTGAGATTATTGAGGAAGGGGTATGCACGATGTCAATATTGACTCACAAATTGATTCTCTTCGTGATTTCTAGTGTCATAATTTAGTTTTCTGTTGCTATAATTTGGTAGGTTCCATGATCAATGAGTCTCTTTGAGGTAATGTAGAATATAATTGCAATGTATTAAAAATTAATTTGCAGAAAATGGCTAGAAAAAGATGTAGAATGCGATAAAGTGGAGGGAATTATTAAATATTTTCTTTACAAACCCACAAATTAAACTGACTTGGAATTTTTGAAATATATGGCTTTCTTGGAGTTGAATTGAGAAGGAAAATAAAGTCTTGGATTATAATTGTACAGGCGCAGCTGAGCTTAGTACATTTGTTTAAGTGTCTAATTTATATAGTTTTTGTTTCTTGAAACTGTACCTTAGATTAATTGGATAACTCATTCCCAGTTAGAACTGATGTGTGAAGTTGAGTATTAGATAATGCATTTAATGGTTAGTAGATATGCTTGGCTAACAATGTTTGAATTTGAATTTTTGTGCTAGTTAGGACTTTCCACCGGAAATCCTTACAAAAGTAAATGTCCAATAAATACATCATTTTATCATGAATTAAAAAATGTGACAATCCTCTAATACCATTCTAGTCTTCCTTCTCCTTTGAGGATAAAAGAGAATCTAGTAGTTTCTGTCTGTAATATTTGAATAGAATGCAAGATTGGTTTATGAATTTGTTCCGAAAAGAACCATCTCATTTCCTAAAATTTTGGTGGTTAGTTTTCAAACGTTCTCAGGGGCTATGGCAGTTAACCAACATATTCCCTGATTTATTCAGTCTCTTTGGCAAAAAAAAATAAAATAATTCATATGGAAATGGGAGCATACCCTTCATCTCTTCTCCTAGATAGGAAAATTTGGGAATGAAAACTTGTAATCGTTGCACCTTAACTTATATTCTTGATCCCTAGCTACTTCATTTCAAATTCGGTTGGCAGTTAGGCACAATAGTTCTGTACAAATAGCATTGATACAGCAGTTCAAAATTATTTTTTTTTCACAAATTTAGACTTGTAGAATACTCAAATATTGACTGAGGTCAGTACAATTTTTCCTCACATTATCTTCTTGTCCTCATTATCAGTACGTTTCTTTCTCACAACACAACTTATCTTATTAAAAGTGAACTTTCAATTATTTATATCATCATTTTTTTAATTATTAAAATAATAATTTATCTATAATTTAATATCTGAAATACATATTTATACTCCATGTTTTATAGATTCATGTGCACATAAAGAGAGCAGAGTGCTACCATGTGCATATAAAGAGAGGTATAGTTGTGCTTGGTTTTAATATATCACATAAATGTGTCGGTCTAAAGTATGTGAAATAGTTTTTTCATTAATTATTAGGGTGAGATAAAGAAGGATGGGCAAAAAAAAAAGTTAAAAGTCCTTTATTTTTATTATCTTTTAAAAAATTATTATATGGTATTTTTATTAAGAAACTCTTATTTCAACTTTATTATAGTAATTTTAATTAATATTACTATAAAATAAAATAATTTAATTAAACTATTTATAGCAGCCTTAAATGTTATACCAATTTATCAGTTAAGAAATTGAAGATTACAATCAGTGTATATACAAGCAAGAAAGTACATTATCTTCATCTTGAATCAATTTGAGATCAATGTAAATTTATAAAATTTGAAACATCTTTATCAAACTATCATGCTTGTTTTTCTATTAGTAGATAATGCATTTTCTGTTAGTAGATATGCTTGGCTAACCTAACAATGTTTGAATTTTTGTGTTAGTTAGAACTTTCCACCAGAAACCCTTACAAACGTAAATATCGAATAAGTACAGCATTTTATCATGAATTAGAAAATAGACAATCCTCTAAGTAGTCTACCTTCTCCTTTGAGGATAAAAGAGAATCTAGTACACCATTTTATCATGAATTAGAAAATAGACAATCCTCCTTCTGCAATATATGAATAGAATGCTAAGATTGGTTTATGAATTTGTTCAAGAAAGAATTATCTTATTTCTAAATATTTTGACGGTCAGTTTTCAAACATCCTCAGGGACTATGGCAGTTAACCAACATATTTCTTGATTTATTGAGTCTCTTAATTTGGCAAGCAAAAAAAAAAATTCATATGGAAATGGGAGCATGTCCTTCTATCTCTCCTCCTTCTATCTCTCCTCCTAGATAGAAAATTTGGATATGAAAATTTGTAATCCTTGCATCTTAATTTACCGTCCTGTTCTCTACTTCATTGCAAGTTCAGCTGGCTCTTAGTCACAACAGTTCTATGCAAATAGCATAGATACCGCAGTTTAAAATTATTCTGTTTTATCATAAATTTAGAGTGCTTGGTTGATGGTATGAGAGTGAGGAATGAGAAAGGAATAAAAAAATTGATATTTGATTTGGAGAATCGAGAATCTCACGGATTCGATACTTCAAACATGAGAATAAACTATTACTTAGCAAAATAATGGAAATGAAAATCCTTCCATTTTCATTTTCCACTTCTATCCTTTTTCATTTCTATTCCTATTTTTATTTCGAACCAGCATCCTTAGACTTATACAACACTTAAATACTGACTGAAGAACTCAGTACAGGCTCTGCTCACATTATCTTATTGTCCTCGTTTTCAGTAACACAGCACATTTTTTTACTAGCGTAAAAAGCAATAAACAATCACTCTAGAGTTTGATATCACCTTAAAAATACACTTTATATTCTAAAATAATGCATTAATTTCTTATTATACTGCCTCTACTTCGTTGTTTTTATATATTTTTTTCTTTTACTTTTTATATCAATTTAAAATACGGGGACGACAGTGAGCACCACCTTACCAACTTGCAGAAGCAGTCCTTCGTCCGGCTGCTAGGCCCATGATTAATAGCTAAATGAATCAGATCGTGGAATAAATAGTTTGGGTTCGAGCTCGATTTAAAATAAAATTCGACTTCCATTCGAATTGTTTAAATCTTAATTTGAGTATATTCAAACTATAATTTGAAACGATTTAAATTAGAATCCGATTCGAATTCAACTCGTAAAGTACTCGTGAACAATTGAATACTATTTGTACTCGTGAACAATTGAATAAAATAATATAGATTTAAATTCGATTTGAAAAAAATATCCAAACATATTTAAATTTGACTCGAATTCGATAATTTTAAATAGGAATCAAATCTGTCTGTGCACCTTAAGATGGACTATTCCCCTGCCTTGATCATCTCGTTGAGAGGAATCACGACCTTCATCAATCATCTTGCTATGCACCCCTAGGTTTATTGAGTTTTTCATTTTCATTTTATATATTTTTTAAAAAAAAATCGTCTCAACCTACGGGCAATTCATGTCTCAGTCGGTACACCTATGCTCGCAATTTGTGCGAGCTGGCCTATCTAAGTTTATCTGGACACTTAAATTATTTGATGAAAATATTCCGCTCAAATTGTCAACTCTACCGTTTATAATATTCATGATCATAAAATTTTTAATAGCGTATAATCACAATAATTTTTTAAATGAAAAATTAAGATAGAATATCCTTTTGATTTATTTTTTAAATAAGGTACCTTTTCAATGATACTACAAATAAAAAGTACTTTTGAATAGTTAGCTTATTACAATTTCTTTTCTCTTTTTTCCATTTCTAATCTCAATCAATAAATTTACTATATATTTTTAAACTGATAATTATTTATATTATTATTTTTTAATTTTCTAAAATTTTATAAAATATTAACCTCGGATACCAAATGAATCTGAATTTATTATTTCCTAAAAAATAATCATGAAATAAAAAGATGTAGCAATCATTATATTTTTAAACTGATAATTATTTATATTATTATATTTTTATTATTTTTTAATTTTCTAAAATTTTATAAAATATTAACCTCGGACACCAAATGAATCTGAATTTATTATTTCCTAAAAAATAATCATGAAATAAAAAGATGTAGAAAAAATAATAATAATCCGAAAAAAATGGCTAAAATAATTATAAAATAATATTTTTTAATTGATATTTTACAAAATCATTTTTTGATTTGACTCCAATATATTGAAAAATCAATCTTAGTATTTACTTTGTAATTTTTTTTAATGAATAAAGCAGTTAAGGAATCGCCCACGGCGCCTTTCTCCAATAAAAAATAAGGTATATTTCACGGTAAAAACAAAAATGAGCGAGCAAAGGAATTCTCCAGTTCAACAAATTTTTTTAAGCCTTCGGCCGGGTGATTCCTAGGGTCGGTGCCCCCACCGCTTCTTCGCCATTCTCCTCCCCCGTTTCCGGGAATTCAATCACCAAGAACACGAACAGCGACGACGAGAAGGGCAAAAACGCAATCGCCAATGATTAAGTGTAGGAGGAGCGAAAAAGGTGTGATTTTGTACTTTTCGGGCAGGTTAGTTTGCAGCCTCTTGATTTGATTTTTCCTAGACGCCTTTCCGAATCATCATGTCCCTTGCACGATGATGTTATTTTCCGATTCGATTCTTCTTATTAGTATCAGGAATCGAGGAAATTGGGATCTTTTGATATTTTATGATGAGAATTGTGACGCGAGAAGACATTTGAGATTTGCGTACGTCTTGATTCACGAGCTGATCTTTTCGCCATCTTCAGGCATTTCTGAATGTTGAGCAATCTTTATAACGTGTGAGGTCAAACACTTTCCAAGTAAAAAAAAATCGAATTTCATCGGTCACCGTCTCTGATCCGTGGCTGGCTCCACAGTTAGTTCACTCAAGTGCAGCTACGATTTCCTAAATCTAAGGTAAGCTAATTCGTTTTGTAGTTGTTTTGCTTTTGATTTGAGAGTCTGCTATCGGATGAGTTTGTGTTGTATAGTTTCTTTCCGCAAAGGAGACAGGACATGTCAGTGTAGGAAACTTGCCCCCACTGATGGCAAAGCTGAAGGTAGTGTACACATTGTTGCTCCTTAACTCTTCTACTTTATTATATCTGCTTCCGGTTTTGTCATATGAGCAGTGTAGCATCGTGAAGGTAGTTACTTTTGGAAAAAAATACTTCGATGTTCTTAAACTTTTCAAACACAAGACTATTTTATTTTAATCGAACTTCCATGGACCTTTATCAACTTTCATTTCTATCATGTAATTAGTTTAGGGCCATCAAGATATTTTTGCAGAAGCACCTTGATGACTTTGCACTTGTCTGATCCATTTTTTACCAAATGATAGCTGAGAGTCCAAGGAGTAGGAGTATCATCATATTTCATGATTTTAACAAGCGCATACTCTTGAAGGTATTTTTGCAAGGATACCCTGATGACCCAAAACAAATCATTCGGGCTAAAAAAATCAAGAGTAAAAAATGTCCATTAAATTGTTTTGTAAAAAGACCTATTAGCACTGAAATAATTTTATTTTCTAAATCTATTTCTCATTAATCGACTTCTACTTTTTATTTGTCTAAAATGATTAAGTTCTACTTCCTAAATATTTTTTTTGAAAAAAAAAAGTGATTTGATTCCACAAAGACAAAAGGAGTAAGCAAGGAGATGCAACATCAGAGACAAAACAAAGTAGGAGGGTGTTTTTTGAAAACAAAAAAATCAGGTGCACCCTTTGAGAAATCTGTCTATTCTTTCTCTTCCTTATTTATAGACTTGAGGTAGTAATTGATATGTTTCCTTTTTTACCATACCACCTTGGGTCTCTAATCTAGATATTCATAGTTGACCTTAAATACACCTAGAAGCAATTTACAAGATTGAAGTTTAAGAAAATGGCAATTTCAAACTTCTAGAATTCTAGAGCTCTCTTTGATAGAGCTGAGGTTTGTCTTTCACATGCTTATTGGATTTGTTATGGCTAATTCACTAAGTATAATTGTTCCATGCATAATTAGGAATTTCAAATTTGTAAGTTGGACCAGTAGTTTTGCAATTATAGAGAAATAATTCTGAACAAATAGTTTACTTGAGAAATTGATAACCAAAAAAATTTCCTTTCCTGCATATATCAACTTCTTATTTCTTATCTTTCACTCTTGTTCATTGGAAATGCTGAAAAATACTTCTTCAAGCTTGTGACTGTAATGCGACCAACAATAATCTTCACGTTGTTTGTCTGATTACTCTTTTTTTCTTTCAAACACGTTTAACACCTCTAAGATCTTTCTTAAATTATTTATTGAATGGGCCATCTATGAAAAAATCCTTATTTAATTTCAGAAGAAAATATTTACATATTTTACTTCCAGAAATAGTTCTTGAAAGAAGAGGGCCGGTGTGTTGGCATGGTAGTCTTGCTATGCATGGGTTGGTACTAACTTATATGGTAACAAATATGGTAGGACTCGAATATAGAACATGAAGATTTCATTTTTAATTCTTTGTTCTATCATCAAAAAAAGGAAGAACCATAATTGATGGTTTGCTACTATCTTTTGCCTTTTGTTTTCTTCTTTGAAAAATTTAAAGATATAAACTGTTATGGCCTGTAGTTACATATTATTTTCTTATATAAGAAAGCAACTTGGATTATTGTTTATTTTTTGACATTCTGTAAATCATACCACATGTTTTGGAGTGAATCTCATTGACTATCTTAACCTCATGCTAACAAGATTTTTATTGAAGGATCATGAAGATAACTCCATATAGCTTTAAATTTCTAACATTGATTTTCAAATTATGTTTTCCCTTTTTTTTTATAAGGATGATTAATATATGAGTGATGAGGAATCTATGAGAGCTAGTAGATAATCTGAACACAATTTGTATTTATAGTAAGACTTGTCAATACTATATTTTATCCAACACCGCACAAAGACCTAAAACATACAAGCTAACGCGCGCGCGCACACACACACACAAGTACACTCATTGAAGAACTGGAACAATAGACAAACAACAAAGATTGGGACTCCAAATCTATTGGCATTTTATAACAACCTCTATTTCATTGAAATATTGGAGAAGGATGTAAGATCACAGGATGAAGAGTCTTGGTTTGTTCATCTAGAAGGGTCAGAATTGCAGTAAAATCATTCTTCATCAAGGGATCTTCAAAATATTCATAAGCTTGTTGTTTCTAAATATCTTCTTTCATGATTTTGTACCAGTTAACCAACTCCACCTAGTGGGATAAGGTTTGGTTGTTGTTATAGTATGCTTTTGTACCAGTTACAGACCTCAAATTCAGTTTTTTCCCTAGCCACAGTAGGGTTTTTCAGTTCCACTGGAGCATCCATCTGTTTGTCCTAAGGGGCTTCTTGGAGTTTGTCTGTCCTAACTGGTTAAGTTCTCCTCCCTAACTTTTGCTTTGCCTACCTTACTATGGTGGTTCATATGCCCTCCAAAGGTTGGTGGATTTTGGAATTGCAGACTACAAAGTTCACATCTATAATGATATTTTGATCTCAATGGATTTGTTGGTGTGTTGAGTATTGACTTGCCGCAATTGAGATTACTTAAGTTAGTACCGTGACTTGCATAACCTGTTTGAATCAAGGCGAGTATTCTGGGAATAGTTGTTGATGTTACATGCTTGGGCCATCAAAGGTGAGTTTTGGAAGCTAAAGTTTGGCAAAACCTATCTTAAGCATTGTTTCCCGAGAGAGGTATTGTGGGTGAGACTCAAAAATTGGCAAAGAGGAAATTCTACACTAGATGAATGCTTGGGCACTACCAATTCAGATGCAGAACTAGTATGAAATGTAGCAAGTATGTTTGAAGTGGAAGAGAACATAAAAGATCCAATTAGCTTTGTTTGTGGATTAATAAAGCTTTTGGAATATTGGCTTACCGCATCAATGGGAATGGAAGTTGAGTAACATTTTCACTAGAACTAGAGTAGAAGGAAATATTTCTATGGAAATAACATTTCTTTTACTTGAGAGAATTATGAAGACTAAGTGATCAAAACATATTTATAAATTTTCAATTTTGTTAACCTTACAATTTTCTTTTGATGGTGTATAAGTATTGAAAAACAGGATGTGCTAAAACAGGTAAATGGGGATAAAAGCGGCATAAGACTAAAAGAATTATAAAAAATAGATTTTGTATGTGATTTTTCTTCAATGTATCACAAAAGATATTTATTTTTTCTTCATTGTTATTAGTAGTACTTTTGTTAAATAATTGTGATTAGTTATATTTTCCATGATGAGTTTTGTACTCCAAAGTACTTATGAATTTCGGCATTGACGTGACTTGTTTTGCAGAGCGGAGCGAGGTCTACAGTCGGTCAGCGAAGCCGCCACATCCCCAGCTTTCCACCTTCTCGTTTTCGGACATGATCATATAAAATAGGGATTGCCTTGTGTTGAGTGTCAAGTCAATTGAAAATTTTCATAAGACCACAATACAAGCAATATTTATTGAAGTGTTTTAAATTGTTTGATAGCAGCACATATAGAATGTTAATATAGTAAAGGTGAAATTGTTAAGATGGAAGTATGGAACTATTATATGTTTAGATGGTAAAATGTGAGAAAATAGATTGAGATAGTATGGATATTTTTGGAGGCGATTTATATATATTTTATAATTTAGAATAATGGAATATGGTAGAGTGGATGTTTAAGTTGTAGTTGGAGACCAAATAAAATATTCGTCAAAAGACTAGTTAATTGATTTGAATATTACTTATATATGCTTGTATAGAGCTTAATTGAGGATAAGATTCATGTAGTTGACCCTATATATATATATATAATTGATTAATTTAAATAATTGTCTAGAATTATATTATTATAGTCCATAAAACATATTTATAATTTACTTTTGAATATGATCTAAGTTTTAGTTATACACAATATATCAAAAGGCTTAAAAACCTTATCCGCAGTGTTATCAATTGACAAGAAATATAAAAGACAAGTTTTTATTTGTTGATTTTGGAGTTTAACACACTAAATTGTTCGCTTTCATGTATACTCTAATTCTTTTTCATGTAATCCATTCTTGTGTATATTAATTTGGTCCGAACCCAAACAATAGGCATAGTTTTTAGTAGCTAATTGAAAATTTTAAGCAATATGCTACTCTAATATTTTTAGTCACATGGCTAGAAATAAAGCATTCATTCTGTAGTTTCTTTGACACTATCATTAGTAGGCTTATGTTTGTTACTAAATTTAGAATTAAGAGAAATTAGTAGGCTTATTTTGGAAAGCATGACTTGGCTGTCTAAATTCAGTGAGTTATGGCAATAAGAAGTGTACTAATTTCAAATATCTGTTATACTTTATCTACTATTGTTAACACAACTACGCTTGTTCACACTTTAGATTCATAAATGTCTTTTATGTAAAGAATACCTAGTTGTGTTCAAAGCGTAAACTAGATATATATGTCAAACTCTATAAAATTTAGTCCATATCTACTAATATATGGTCATAGTAAAATCATTTGGACAATGCTTGAACATAAAGGTATTAGGATTTATAAGATGCCTTTTTGTTTCTCCCGTATACCTTTCCAAATGCTTTATTGTACTTATGTGTACTTAGATATGGTATTTGAAGTAGTTATTCATCTATATATGTTTGACATGAATGTTTTTTAAAAATTTGTGCAAGTGATCGATTGGTGTTATAATCTAAATTAGAAACAATTTCAAAGTTGAATTAAATATTTACAATTTGAATGAGTTTAATATGTTGAAATGTTTAACTATTTGACATTTTAGGAAAGTAATTAATTATTATTATTATTAGTTTTTGTTTCTTGTTGTGAAAGAACTCCCTATGTATTTGAACCCATAATAGCTTAATGAATGTTCTGAAAATTAAGCCAGAAATCGAACTTGTAAAGCTACTAGATGGCTGGATCAGTTGTACTAGCTAACCCCAAAAAATAGTTCTAAATAATTATTTATATTTTTATATGTGACAAATATATGATATCAGTCAATAGCCATTTTAAAAATAATATTTTGATTAATCAAACTATCAACTCATAAAATAAATCCATAAATATAAATTATATTTTTTATATCAAAATACTTTATATAAATTTAATAAGCTTATTAAAAAATTAATTTTAAAGTACTTGAAACTTATAAAACTTGTATATAATTAAACCTATTCTAGCTTATATCATATAATATATAGTAAAAAAATGCATATAAATTCAAAGTAAAAAATTTTAGAACACGCAAACTACACTTGTATATTACCAAAGCTTATGTACTATATATAAAGGTGACATGATATTTTGGTCTGGTATAATTTAGCTGTGTTGTTGGACCTAGCTTGGGAATCGGATTGGGTTAGGCAACAACTGTTTAGGCCATACATGCCTTGCAATATGGGTTCAATATTGAAGGTGTATGAAGTGGCCAAAAGTACCTTTGATTTTAAAAGACATCTCGTTTTAGGATATTTTGATTAAATTGTCTAAAAATACCAAATTGATCCAAAACAATTTCCTAATAGAATTTTTATTAATACCAAATTTTAAATTAAGATATACATAATTTTCAATTTCCTGAATTTTTGAACATTTTTCTGTTTATATATATATGTATATTATTTTTTTGTATTTTTTTCTTCTGTTTTTATTATTTTAAACATTGTTATGTTTTAAATCATTTTTTGGCCTACATGCTCATGCAGTGTTGGGCTTTGTAATGCAAACAATAAAACACCATGTAAAAATTGAAATACCTGGCTGCTAGATTAAGAATTTTATATTAACAATTTTCATTTTCACTGATTTTATGCCAATTGGTTTATAAATCAAATTACACTAGATTAATTATGAATTCCTGGTACTCGAAACAAAAAAAAACTGAAGTTGTGAAGTGGATCAATTGTCTAGGAGAAAATGACTTTCGCTATGTCTATGTTAGGCTCCTTTATCAATTTTTTTTTTTTGCATTGAACATTTTTTTTATTATCATTGTTGCTAGTAGCTTTTTCCTTCTACCGTTTCTCGTTAATCTGGAAATGAGATACTGGTTATGCCATAATATTTCAATGTGTGATTATTCCTAACCATGACCAAATTTTAAACTTATGATTTATTGTAATTTCATATTCAAGAAAAATTATAATTTTTTTTTTAATCTCTGCACAACTTTATTGATTTTATGCTAATTCTTTATTATGATCCTAATAGAAACTAAACATCCTGAGAGAATGTACCTATTTCCAAAAGTACCTAACACTAGCTGGTTAGATGGTTTTATTGAATGTACCTATTTCCAAAATTACCAACTGTCATGAACCGTGAACAAATGTTCATTAGAGAAAAGTGAGTAGAGTACCCTGTTACACTGAGATCCTATTCATGATAAAACACCACAATGGTTGACATTAGGTTTGATTCGCAAAGTGAAATTGACTAATAATGGAGTGGTTGCTCTTGGATAATAGAATAAAGTAAAAAAGAAACAGAAACATATGTTCATAATTTGTTCAAAAAGAAAATGAAACAGAAATATATCTTCATAATGTTTTCAAAGCATGGAATGGATGATTAGTGTCATTCCTACGTTTGGTTTGCCAAAATTGTAAGTCATAGACAAACTAAGGTGGTATAAGAAGAAATAATTAATCTATGAATTTGGATTCTAGGTCTATTCTTTAAACTTAAATATAAAAATAATTATTCTATCAAAACATATGCTATTCCTGCAAAGCAAACATACAAGTACAACTGAGGGCCATACTAGTCATGAGGTATTCACATTATCAGGAGGATTGGAACAAGGTATTCTAGGTGAATCTCAAAATATCCACAATCATGCTAGATTGGAAGGTAGGGTTTTTTAGTCAGTTGCCTTAAAATTTGCTGTTTCTCAACCTTAAAACAATTAAACTTCAAGACAAGCAGTGTTGAATCTCAACTCTTAATCAGTTAAACATCAAGACAATACCTGGGTGCACGACTGCGAGGGCGATTTCTTGGACGATTGGGCGCTTGCGCCTTTTTTCTGGCGACGATGGTCGCCTGATGCCGTCGGCTACAGATCCTTCCCACTTCTCTCTTCTATCTACATCTCGTCAAACTTCTGTTGCGGTGAGGGCAGATTCAGAAAACGTGATCCCTAAACCTCTGTACGAGGCGGATAATGTACCTTCTAGGGCATCGTATGCAGCGGCACTGAGACCACTCTCCCCCGCGCATCTAAGAAGAACTTTGAGGGCGTTGGAGAGGATTTCAAACCTGCGATCATCTATAATAATAAGCCAGGTATTTTCTATATGGAAGAAGAAGTTTCATCGCTGGCCAAACCATTTGAGTTCTCTTTGATTGGAAAATTTTCTGGTTCTCGCCCTCCTTATGCGGTGGTTCTCCAAGCTTTTCGAAATCTTGGTCTTTCGAGCTTCTTTAATATCCGATTTCTTAGATCTGGCTATGTTTTTATGCGCCTCACATCGAGTGAGGATATGGCTTGGGTATGGATTAGAGGAGTGTGGTTTATTGGAGGTGTGCCTTTGAGAATCTTCAAATGGACGCCATATTTCTCATATACTGCTGAATCTTCTGTAGTTCCAGTGTGGATACGCTTTCCAGATCTTCCAATTCATATGTTCAGCAAGGCTACGCTTTTTTCTGCTGCCAGCATCATAGGGAAGCCAATTAAAATTGATGAAGCTACAGCAGACTGCTCGAGACTATCTGTAGCAAGGGTGTGTGTGGAAATTGACTTGGTAAAACCAAAGATCGAAGACTTCTGGATTGGTATAGGTGAGGAAAAGAGACTACAAAGAGTGGAATTTGAGAAACATCCAAGTTACTGTGTTCAGTGTCTGTCTGCATCTGGACCATTCAGTTGAGGAATGTTATGCAAGTGGAAACAATGGGAAATCAGCAGGGTGGGGTCCGGCATTGGGACCTAAATCTGGTGGTGAGGATCTAAGGGAGAAGTTAAACAATAGGAATGCAGCTTTTACAGAAAAGGTGGATTCTGAGCTCCCTATTGAGGCACTGGATGGTAATGTTCAGAGGGTTGAAAAGCAAGTTTGGATACAAAAGAAAGGTATTTCAAAAGATCAAGCTACTAAGTCTAAGTTTGTTAAAGCTCAGGGAAACAGTTTTTATTGTTTGGCTGATTTGGAGGAGGAAAAAAAGGAAGTGCTGAGGAGGTGGTTGAGCAAGCATTGGTTGATGTGGACTCTGGATGTAGAGGAGACATGGGTGAATTAGAGGGGAAGCATGAATTGGCAGAGAAAATGTTGGACGTTGAGGAACAAGAGTTAGATGAGCTAGATGCTCACTTGGTGCTGTCTTAGATCCAGCTCCTGCTGTTAATCAGATCAATACATTAAAGGCTGGAATAAGGAGGGATAAGGGTAAAACTGTTGTTGGTTTTTCAGTAAAGGAGGCATTTCAACAGGTTGTACAAGACAATCGAGGTAGTTCTTTAGTTCAAAATCAGAAGGTGCCAATTCTGAAGGAGACTACAGGGTCTAAATTGGCTGCACAGGTTTTATATGGAAAGGGTCAGATTGTAATAAATCCAGGGCAGAAGGTTTCAGCAGGAGGAAGTGTGGTTGTTTTACAGAATCAAGCTAGCCCTGCTGGTTTGGCAAGTTTACTGGAAATGGATGATAATTCTATTTCCAGGACTGAAGCTTATAATGCAGCTGTTGGTTCTGGGATTTTTTATATGGCTGGGGTGAATCTGAAGGATGAAGTTGAAAGAAATGATATTTCTAAGTCGTTTGAGGATGAGGATGATTCTGATTATGGAGAGGCAGTGGATTCACAGAGGTCTTCATCTTTTCCACTGGCTTCTAATGTGAAAGACCCTCTTTGGAAAACCTCTACAATGTACAAACCACCTGGAGTTAGCCGAATGGTTACTAGAAGTAAGGCTCAGGTACCTAAAGCTCCTTCTTCCTCTATTTCCTAAATGGCTGGCTTAATATGGAATATAAGAGGGATAGGGAATAATGCTTCTATTAGGAGATTACTTTACTTGAAGAAGGTTCATCATATTAATTTTATGGGAATTTTGGAACCATTTATTCCACTTGATGCTAATTTTATTACGAGAAGATTGGGTTTTGATGGTGCTATTTCTAATTGCTCTGGTAAGATTTGGTTTTTGTATGATTATTCAATAATCTGTACTGTGCTGATAGATAATGATCAGTTTTTGCATCTTAGAATCTGCTCTCCTAATTTTCCTATATCTATATTGGTAACTGTGGTATATGCGAAGTGTGATAGCGTGAAAGAAGAAAACTATGGGATGATGTTCTGGCTGTTAAACCGGAAATGGATGAGTTTTGGCTAGTAGGTGGAGATTTTAATGTAATTTCAGATATTATTGATCATTCGGCAGGGTCTCTTGCTAAGCCTAGCACCACAAATGAATTTAATAATTTTATTATGTTAGCTGGACTTCTAGATGCTGGATTTGTGGGTGATAGATTCACATGGACAAATGACAAAGTATGGAAGAGGTTGGATAGGGTTTTGGTATCAACATATTGGGGAGACCAAAAACATATGGTAAGGGTGGAACATTTAAGTAGGGCAGCATCAGATCATTGCCCTTTGTATATCTTTCCCTAGCTTTACTATGCCAAGGGCTTCATTCAAGTTTCAAAAAATGTGGATTAAACACCATAATTTTTCTCTTACAGTACGATTGAATTGGATGTTACCGTGTTCAGGTTTTGGACTTCAGAAATTTCAATTTAAGCTTAAAAGGTTGAAGGCACATTTGAAATGGTGGAATGTGGAGGTATTTGGTAATATTTTTGAGAATGTTAAGAAGGCTGAAGAGGATTTTGAGTTGCCAGAAAAGGCTTTTGATCGCTCTCCAACGATGGAGAATAAAATTTATATGGCTAAATGTCAAGCTTCTTTGTTTCATATATTAGATATGGAAGAAATGTTTTGGAAACAAAAAGCAGCGATGAAATGGTTCGGAGAAGGTGAAAGGAATACTAAATTTTTCCATAATTTGGTAAGGAAAAGGAGGATGGCAAGCTGAATATTCAGGATTTGGGATGAAGGAGTTTGTTTGGAAGATAATAATCTTATCCAGACTTCTGGAGTTCGTTTTTTTGAAGACCTATTAACAGGGGAGGATTTTGAGTGTGACTCTGTAGGTATGGACATCATACCACAGTTAGTGAGTTTGGAAGAGAATCAAGTCTTGTCAGCATTACCATCTATTGAGGAGCTGAAACGAGTGGTATGGGAGATAGGTGAAGACAGCGCAGCGGGTCCGGATGGTTTTTCTGCAGCTTTTTATGTGGCCTGCTGGGATATTATAAAGGAGGATCTGTACCAAGCTATTTTAGAATTTTTTCAAGGGGGTTCTCTCCCTAAAGGCATGGCAGCAACTACAATAGTGCTTATTCCTAAAGTTGACAATACGCAGTGTTGGCAAGAGTTTAGACCAATTAGTTTATGTAATGTTTCTAATAAAATTGTATCTAAATTGTTGGCAAACATGTTGAGCTTGATGCTGGATAAAATATATCTCCATCACAGAGTGGTTTTGTGGCTGGAAGATTAATTTCTGATAATATTTTGTTAGCACAAGAATTCTATCATAAGTTGAACTATCATATTAGAGGAGGGAACTTAATTTTGAAATTGGATATGGCTAAGGCATATGATAGAATCCAATGGAGTTTTTTGTTTAGAGTTATGGCTGCTTTTGGTTTTTCTGACAAGGTTATTGATATAATCAAGAGATGTATTAGTGATTGTTGGTTTTCGGTGAGAATTAATGGACAGCTGTCTGGTTTCTTTCAATCAAAAAGGGGGTTAAGACAAGGTGATCCTATTTCTCCTTTACTTTTTATTATAATGGCGGAATTTCTATCAAGAGGTTTGGATGGCTTATTTGTTAAATATCCTCATATGTTTTTTGAATTTGGATGTACTATGAGGATTTCTCATTTAGCTTATGCAGATGATGTTATAATTTTGATGAATGGCTCGATAAATTGTGTTAGAAGGATTCGAAAGTTTTTGGATTTTTACATGGCTTCTTCGGGCCAATCTATAAATGCTGCCAAAAGTTCTTTTTATCCTTCAAAATCGATTTCTACTGATAGAAGGGGTCAGATTGCAAGTATTACAGGTTTTAGGGAAGGTACTGCTCCGATCATGTATTTGGGTGTGCCAATATTTTCTGGTAATAGAAAGGCAATTTATTTTCAGCCTCTTTTAGAGAAAGTGAGGGCAAGGCTGCTTGGTTGGAACCTCTCTAGGCTTTCTCATGGAGGTCGGCTCATGCTTATTCAAAGTATTTTGTGTTCGGTGCCTCTTTATCTAATGCAGGTTTTGCTCCCTCCTTTATCCATTCTTCATCAGTTAGAGATGATATTTGCCAAATTCTTTTGGGGTTCTTTGGGCTCTAATAAGAAGCCACATTGGATTAGTTGGGATGATATTTGTAGACCAAGATTGGAAGGTGGATTGGGGATACGAAGGCTCTCGGATGCTGCTATGGCGTTTACTTTGAAACTTTGGTTTCGATTTAGGGAGCAAAAATCTTTTTGGGCAATTTATATGTCTAAGTTATATTGTGGTGGTGCTTCTCCATGTGGTTCCTTTAAAAAGAAATGCTTCCCCATGCTGGCGTCGGCTTGTGAAGTTACGGAATTATGGAGAGAATAATATAGGTTGGATTATTGGAAATGGTGAAATTAATTTCTGGTATGATAATTGGTTGGATAGTGGTCCTCTCCATCTTTTTTGTCCAATTGTTGGCAATCCTGATAGCAGAGTTGTTGATTTTATTTGTAATTTGGGCTGGAATGTAAATGAGCTTCAAAGTTGTGTGCCGGAACAGATTGTTGATGAAATTAAGGAGGTTGCTCTGCCTGGGGGAATTTCTGGTGAGGCAGAAAATGTGGAACAGGCTGTACAAAATGGTGTTAGGGATTGTATAGTATGGAAGCCATCTTTGAATGGAAAGTTTACTATGAAAACTGCTTGGAAGGGTATCTGGAAAGACTAGCAACAGGCTGGAGTTGGGCAACAGCAAGCAGTTTGGAGAGCAGTCTGGAGTAAGCTTATTTTCCCAAATATCTCTATTTTTGTTTGGCGTTTCCTAAGGAAACGTTTACCTGTGGATGAAGTGCTGCAAAGGAGGGGAGTTTATCTAGCTTCAAAATGTTATTGTTGTGATTTTGTGGAGTCTTGGAATCATTTGTTTTATCATGGAACGATTGCATTAGAAGTGTAGAGGTATTTTGCTCAATTGTTTGGAGTTGATAGGTTTTTGGTTTTTGAAAATTAGAGAAGTGGCCGGTCTTGGTCCTATGGTGGTCATGTTAGGGAGGCTATCCCATTCTTGATTATATGGTTTTTATGGTGTGCACGAAATGATGCTAAGCATCGTGGGATAAGAATGGTAGCTAAAAAGATCATTTGGAATGTTTCCCAGTATATTATTTCTAGTATAGCTGCGGGGATCATTAAACCATGGCATTGGAAGGGCTTTATTATGGTGGCTCGAAACTTGGGGTTGCTAGTGAAACCAAGAACTGTTAATACTATTTCAGTGGTGACGTGGAAGAAACCAAAGGTTGGTTGGTTCAAGTTGAATGCGGACGGGTGCTCAAAGGGGAATCCAGGTCTAATCTTCTTTTGGAGTTATTATAAGAGACCATAGTGGTAATGTTATGATGGTAAAGTATGGACTAATTGGAAGGGGGTCAAATGTTAGGGCAGAATTGATGGCAATCCTTAAAGGCTTGGAATTATGTGTAGAAAAACAGTTCTTTCCGATTTGGCTGGAGTCTGATTCTTTGATAGCTTTGAAAATTCTATCAGCTTCGTATTTTTCATGGGAATGGCGTAATCTGATATGTAAAATCAAATGTATTATTTGTATGTATCAGGTATGGTTTTCTCATGTGTATAGAGAGGCTAATGCAGCAACTGATCATATTGCTAATCAAACGTTTATTTCACTTGTGGATGATGGATATTGAATGCTCCTCTTGATCTGTATACAGATAGAATATGTTATAATCATGAGATTGATAAGGAGCTTCGTGGAATTTGCAATTTGGATAAGAGTGGCCTTCCATATATTCGGTTTTCTTCAAAACCATGTTAGAATGAAGATTGGAGACTTGAACCTGTGGCTATAAAGAGCAGAATTCTTGAATGATTATTGTGAATTTGGTGTTTCTGTCAGGCTGGAATTTTTTATGGAATTCTTTTGGATCCGATGGTTTTTTTGCTCTTGTGTATTTCAGTTTGGAAGTCTTCAAAAAGGTTATGTGGTCGATGGGAGTTTTTTTAGAGATGAATGATGTATTTATTTCAAGGCTGCTGTGTATAGAATATAAAAGATAGTTGTGGGTTGCTAAGTAGACATGCTGGGCAAGTTTTCTTTGTGATTTGGTAATGTGCAAGATTTGGAGGAATTAATGTGATTGGCTGTGGAATTCTTAGTGTTCCTTATTACTGAGGGAGTATTTTATGGAACATTTTTTTCTTCTTATTGATATTATCTTGTGTCGTTGATTTCCTGGAATTTATACTAAGATACTGAGGGTTCTTTTATGATGGAGGGCAAGTTGCTGTAATATTTGAAGTGCTTTATCTAGTGGATATTAGGATATGTAGCTGGCTTTACTATGGTTATTTGGATGCTAAGTTCGGTGGTGATGGAGGTTTTATTTGCAGAAATTTTAAGCTGTGAATGTTTGCTAGGTGTGGTAAATTGTTGTTATTCGGTGCAAGTGATTTGGAGCTGCTTTGTGTCTACAAAGAGCATTGATTACAGAAGTTATGTGAGGGTTTTAAATTGCTGAATTTGGTGTAATTGCCACTATGAGTTGCTGTTATTTGGTGTTATTGTTGATGCGTGATTGCGTGCAGGTAAATTGAGATTTTGTTGAGCTGATGTTGCTGTTGAATTCCTCAGTTTTGCTGTTGGGTGCTGCTTCTTTTAAAGAAAAGCTGGTTGAAGTCTGTTGGCTGTGAAATTAATGCTGGGATTCATTTGGCTGGTTGTTTCTGTTATCTAAATATGAAGTGAACTAGGGTGAAAATATTGGTTTTGGTAATGTTCGTTGGATTTCTTTTGTGCATTTATTCTGTTTATTATGTGATGCCAATGTGTAGTACTGGGATTTCTGCATTACTATAGAGATCACTGTAAGTGGTTGGAGTCCTTGTAAATAAGCTATACTTGAGGTCAGGTTGGGCCCCCTTCTAGTATGGTTTTTTTTTTATAAGAAATGACATCTTTGCCCAAAAAAAAGCAGTGTTGAATCTCAAACCTTAAATAGTTATACTTCAAGACAACAAGCAGTGTTGAAAGTACACTTATCCAACTATGAAATCTAAGGACCAACATTTGGTATGGCCATATCTTAATTGTGGTTGCAGCTTCTCATTCCTCATACACTACATTTTTGTATAAGTTTCTTTAACTACCAAAAACTCTTAATCATGCATTATGTTTGGTGGTGCAGTGGTCACATATAAGTTTTTCAACTACTGAGCAAGAGAAAACTTATGTAAGGAATACTACTTCATTTAATGAATCCAACTTTATGCTATCAACAATATCTTCATTGTTTTTATCTCGATGAAAATAGATCCAACTACTACGATATAAAGCACTTTTCATTTTATTAGCGGTGGAAGTTACATTACATTATAGTATTTCTTTACTGAATTTTCATCATGGAGTAATTAAGTTTTTGTGTCCAAGTCTTGTGTTCTCTTTTCAGTACCATGACAATTTAACTATCAGTGTGTGCAACACTCTACTAAAGGATTTGTTCTTCTTATGGTGGTGTTTAATACTTTAATTCTCTGTGCTTGGGGCTCAAACAAACTATTTGATGTGAAGCTATTTTCTAACCACACTATCTATGCATTTCCAAACACATCCAGCCAATTTTCAATTATATAACAATTTGTTCGCTCTCCCTTAATATGGTATGCGCTTCAGAGAACATTAGTGTTTTGATCTCATTATATAGATAATCTATATCAGAGTTCGTAGTTGATTATTAAGTTTTAATTTGCATATGAGTTATCAGATTTGGTGTGGGACAACCAATCATAATTCCACTATCATCCTAGTCTTGAAGGAAAAGAATTGGATGGTGTTCAATCTGCTATTTCTTCACATATCTTGCTCTGGTGCTTTGATTGTTTCGCTCAGCAGTTTCCTACGATTTAAATGAATATTATGTTTACTGTGGTTGGTTTCCTGGAACTGGTGTCCTATCAGTTTAATAAACTTGCATGTTTCATTGTTACAAACAGCCAAGGTCAGAGAAGCATTTGACTAGTGTTTTATATGATTGCTTATTATATCATTCTAAAATCAAGCAGTTTGAGATTCTTTCATGCCGGTTTTACAAATACATCATTCAGACCAAAATCCTTTAAATTTATTTTCAGGTTTGAAATTGCTTTTTTTTAAACAAAAAAAAAAATCCTGTTGAGTTTCAGGATGGTAGAGTAAGAAGAGTTTGATCAAAGTAATAGGGGGTTGGGATGACTGAAGATGGAAAACTTTATAGAAAGAGAGAAATATGACTTAGAGGTATTTTGCAATATGCTTTTGTTTTGAATATTTTCATTTTGTTAAGGTTTTAATAATTATTATAATGCTATAATTTTATATTATTCTATTCAGTGTGAGTTGATTTTTCTCTTCTATAAATTCAAATTTGACTCTTTAATTAATACATTGTTTCAGAATCTTGTACCTATGGAATGACACCAGGATTCTTGTAAATCGCTACTTTATGAATAAATATTTTATTAAGGGAAATTTCATTATACACTCCAAGGTTTTAATCTAGAACTCTTTATCATTTTATGCTTAGATTTTTGTAATGTGACTTTAAACAAACGACATTGTAACTGAATACTTAAATTATAAGTTACCATTTAATAATCATTAAATTTATATAATCTTATACGACTATTTTAAAAATTTTAGTTTTCATAAATAGTTTGATTTCATTGTTACAATGTACAATTTGATTAAATTGATATTCATTATATTATAATTAATTAAATGAAATAAGTGAAATTCTATTTTTTTGTATCATTTTTGTTATATATATATATATATACATCATGTAAATACATTTTGTTATACATTATAGTTAGAAGGATAGTTAGGAGTTCTATATATTCTAATTTTTCTTTCTATTTAGATGTATAGCTTGTTAGATAATATTTAATAAAATATGAAGAGTTCAAATTTATATAAAATTTCTATATGGTTAGTAACTTAGTATAAAATTAAAATAAATAGCTAGTTAAGATTGGTCAATAGATGAAATATGGTAGTTCTTTGAATTTCCGCACACCTTACCTTGCACACCCAAAAAAATTTTGATTTGAAATTTATTTTTGTTTAATACTATAACCCAACCCCTAAATCCTAAAAACAAAAACTTATTGGCATAATCAAGAGCTCAAAAAAAAAACAAAAAAAAAATCAGTGTTTCACATGCTGTAAGAGGCGCCCATGGTGGTCGCTCACCACACCGAGGATAAATATATATATTCTCGTGTGATATGTGAGCTTGTTTAGACGTTGGAGCATCACATTTGTAATGTGATCGCCATCAATTTGGCTCTGAAAACTATTTTTTCCTATTGATTTTTTATATAATTCCTCATTTTCTCAAAATGTTGAATTACCCATTCATCTATTATGTTGTGGTAATTTGCAATTATAAATAAAAAACAAAGGATTAAATCTCTTTGGACAGAATAGATGATAAAAAAAAAACAAATCATAAAATGGAGCCACAACTTCTCAAATATACAAAAAAAATTATAATTAATAATTATATATACATATATGCCAAAAATACACAGCAATGCAATTTATTTTATTCTCTTTTTTTTGTAGGATTTCAAAGGATTTATCTTTGCTTTGGTTGCCCTTTAGTTCAGTCCGAATAAATTGCTTTGGTGGGCATTAATTTTAATCAGTGACCATTAGATTCAGATCCCTAAATCCTAAAGTCCAAATCTCCTTTGAAAGAGATTCCTATAACTCTTTATTCAGATCCTTCGTTGAAGTTAATACTTGTATTATTATTATTTTTTTCAAAACACATGTTGCCATAATTAAGCAACCAAACAACGTGAATGTCACTTCCTCTTCTACTAATTCCTCTCAGTCAATACTGCATTGTAATGCAAAGACAAACCCCTTTTGCAATCATAATGGCTCATGGGGTATTGGGGTTGCAACGAGGCTTCTTCTTCCTCTTTTCGTCCTCATTTCTCTTGGTGGATTTCTGCTTCCTCATTTCTTCGTCATGGAATCAATGACAACACTGCCGCCCCCTCAAAGTGATGAGAAATCAAGTGCTTTGCAGCTAGATCGGAATTCCTTCCTTGAAGGTTTCATATTTAGGACTGCTAGTTCAGTATATCAGGTATCTTTTCCTGGATAGCTTGATCTTTTTCTTAAAAAAGTCAAGTAGAAAGTTGTTTGTAAAATTCTTACTAATCTGCCAATGTTTGTTTTGGTTGATTTAATGGTGACATTATGAAGGCGCAATGAATGAAGGTGCAGAGGGCCAAGCATTTGGGATACCCTCAGTAACAGGCAGCCAGGTTTGATTTTTCTTCTTTTATTTTCTTTTTCTTGTGGTGTGTGCGTGTGCCCATTTTCTTTACATTTTTTCTTTTAAATTGACATGAAGAAACTTTGTTCTTACGCAGAGTTAATAGCTGATGGAAGGAATGGGGATGTAGCAGTTGATTCTTCCATCTCTACAAGGTAGATTAGTTGTTTTCCATCTTAAAAAAGGATTGCTCCAAAAAAAATTTAATTTAAATTTATGATTAATAATTAGATGAAATCACTGGAAGATGTGAGCATCATGAAGAGAATGGGCATGGATGCTTACAGGTTTTCCATCTCTTGGTCCAGGATTTTATCAAGTAATTATTAAACAAACTTACTAGGGTCGAATAAGTTCTCATATTTATGTATATATATTCGAGTAATACTTTGTTAGTTCACTTCAGCTGGAAGCTTAAGTGGAGGAATAAACAGGGAAGGAGTGAATTATTACAATAACCTCATCAATGAGCTAATAGCCATTGGTCGGATCAAATTCCATCAACCATGATCTATTTCCCCCCCTATTTTGTTTTCTCAACTAAAAAAATAAATCCTAATATTTGCAGTTTTGCAGCCATTTGCGACACTCTTCCATTGGGACTCTTTCTCAAGGATTGGAAGACAAATATGGGGGTTTCTTAAGCCAATTAATTATGTGAGTACATAGTTTCTGCACTTGGAAGTTTCAAGAATCTGAACATAAAAAATTTCTATTTCATTTTCACGTTATGTTTCAGTGAGGAGTTCATGGATTTTGCAGAGTTGTGCTTTAGGAAGGTCGGTGACACTGGATGACCTTCAACAAGCCTTGGACTTTTGCGTTGATGGTGTAGTCTGATGGAGACAAATTGGGGCAGTGTTTTACTTGGGCATCAGGGGAGTGTCATGTTGCAGATCTGGGTAGGGATCCGTACACAATTGCTCATCATCAGCTTCTGGCTCATATAGCTGCCGTGGCTTTATTCAGGGACAAATTCAAGGTGCCGCTCCCATTGCGCCTACTCACTAGGGTTTTTTGTGATTCTGGTCGGATTAGGATTTTATTTGAATCCAAAGCTCTAAACTTAGAGGCCAAGATGTCCAACCCAAAATACGATAAGTTGGATTAAAAAAAATAAGTATTTGTCATAACATGGATATGTCTACTTTGACAAGTGTCCTGCCAACTCCAATACTTGGACTCTTTATGACCTCCTTTTTGGAACACTCGGGGAGAGTTCAGGCTATGCAGAAAGGTTAAATAGGGATAGCCCTAAACTCCCACTGGTTTCTACCCTACAATGGAACAGAATCTGTCCATGAAGCTGCTTCCAAGTCTCTTGACTTCATGCTTGGATGGTAGGCATGACATAAACACCATCATATATAAAGCTGATGATTATCAAGCAAAAAGAAAATAAAATCATATTAAAGCCATAAGTAATTAGCCATTACTGGTTATATATATAGGCTTATGGATCCCTTAACTAGAGGGGATTACCCTGCAAGCATGAGGACTAATGTAAAAGATAGGTTGCCAACGTTCACTAAGAACGAGTCCCAGATGCTTAAAAGATCATTCAATTTCATTGGAATCAATTACGACACCAGTCTCTATGCCTACAGCAATCATCCTACTGCTGATGCGAACCCTAATTTTTACAGTGATCAGCATGCTATTCGAACAGGTATATATATTTAGGGAATTTTCATTTTACCCCCTAAGATTTACTTGCTTTTGAAATTCCCTCCCCATATTTTTAAAATTGTTGAAATGATCCCTGGCCGGAGATAATGGAGCTATGATGACTTAATTTTCTAATTTCAATGAATGAGATTGCATGTCTGCAGGTTGTCATTTCGCTCAGTGTTGGTGGTTGGTGGCTAAAAGGACAAGATTTTTTAAACTCTGGGGAGCATCGAATCTTGATGATCTTAAAACTCGAGGCTGATACTTCAAAATAAATAAATAATTAGGGAGCAACATGGTTTTCCCATATAATTCACATTTTGATAATTTGAGTCTGTATTTTTTTACCTTGTAAAGTTTTGAAACAGGGAAAAGTGATGGAGTTCTCATTGGTCTGAAGGTAAGAACATTTTTATTTTAAACAATGTGGAATTGCATTTTCTTTTGTCCTAATCCTGGACCGGTCGTCAAACATATTCAATCAAGAATTGGTGATTTAAGCCGGTCTGATTCTATTAGGGGAGAGCACTACGTTGAATCGAATTTTCAACTGGCTCGATAGGAATTTCTTGACCGGCTCACCACTCTCCCCCCGCGCATCTAAGAAGAACTTTGAGGGCGTTGGAGAGGATTTCAAACCTGCGATCATCTATAATAATAAGCCAGGTATTTTCTATACGGAAGAAGAAGTTTCATCGTTGGCCAAACCATTTGAGTTCTCTTTGATTGGAAAATTTTCTGGTTCTCGCCCTCCTTATGCGGTGGTTCTCCAAGCTTTTCAAAATCTTGGTCTTTCAAGCTTCTTTAATATCCGATTTCTTAGATTTGGCTATGTTTTTATGCACCTCACATCGAGTGAGGATATGGCTCGGGTATGGATTAAAGGAGTGCGGTTTATTGGAGGTGTGCCTTTGAGAATCTTCAAATGTACGCCATATTTCTCATATACTGTTGGATCTTCTGTAGTTCCAGTGTGGATACACTTTCCAGATCTTCCACTTCATATGTTCAGCAAGGCTATGCTTTTTTCTGGTGCCAGCATCATAGGGAAGCCAATTAAAATTGATGAAGCTACAGCAGACTGCTTGAGACTATCTGTAGCAAGGGTGTGTGTGGAAATTGACTTGCTAAAACCAAAGATCGAAGACTTCTGGATTGGTATAGGTGAGGAAAAGAGACTACAAAGAGTGGAATTTGAGAAACATCCAAGTAACTGTGTTCAGTGTCTGCATCTGGGCCATTCGGTTGAGGAATGTTATGCAAGTGGAAACAATGGGAAATCAGCAGGGTGGGGTCCGGCATTGCCACATTGGGACCTAAATCTGGTGGTGAGGATCTAAGGGAGAAGTTAAACAATAGGAATGCAGCTTTTACAGAAAAGGTGGATTCTGAGCTCCCTATTGAGGCACTGGATGGTAATGTTCAGAGGGTTGAAAAGCAAGTTTGGATACAAAAGAAAGGTATTTCAAAAGATCAAGCTACTAAGTCTAAGTTTGTTAAAGCTCAGGGAAACAGTTTTTATTGTTTGGCTGATTTGGAGGAGGAAAAAAAGTGGTTGAGCAAGCAGTGGTTGATGTGGACTCTGGATGTAGAGGAGACATGGGTGAATTAGAGGGGAAGCATGAATTGGTAGAGAAAATGTTGGACGTTGAAGAACAAGAGTTAGATGAGCTAGATGCTCACTTGGTTGCTGTCTTAGATCCGGCTCCTGCTGTTAATCAGATCAATACATTAAAGGCTGGAATAAGGAGGGATAAGGGTAAAACTGTTGTTGGTTTTTCAGTAAAGGAGGCATGTCAACAGGTCGTACAAGACAATCGAGGTAGTTCTTTAGTTCAAAATCAGAAGGTGCCAATTCTGAAGGAGACTACAGGGTCTAAATTGGCTACACAGGTTTTATATGGAAAGGGTCATATTGTAATAAATCCAGGGCACAAGGTTTCAGCAGGAGGAAGTGTGGTTGCTTTATAGAATCAAGCTAGTCCAGCTGGTTTGGCAAGTTTACAGGAAATGGATGATAATTCTATTTCCAGGACTGAAGCTTATAATGCAGCTGTTGGTTCTGGGATTTTTGATATGGCTGGGGTGAATCCGAAGGATGAAGTTGAAAGAAATGATATTTCTAAGTCGTTTGAGGATGAGGATGATTCTGATTATGGAGAGGCAGTGGATTCACAGAGGTCTTCATCTTTTCCGCTGGCTTCTAATGTGAAAGACCCTCTTTGGAAAACCTCTACAATGTACAAACCACCTGGAGTTAGCCGAATGGTTACAAGAAGTAAGGCTCAGGTAGGTAAAGCTCCTTCTTCCTCTATTTCCTAAATGGCTGGCTTAATATGGAATATAAGAGGGATAGGGAATAATGCTTCTATTAGGAGATTACTTTACTTGAAGAAGGTTCATCATATTAATTTTATGGGAATTTTGGAACCATTTATTCCACTTGATGCTAATTTTATTACTATAAGATTGGGTTTTGATGGTGCTATTTCTAATTGCTCTGGTAAGATTTGGTTTTTGTATGATTATTCAATAATCTGTACTGTGCTGATGGATAATGATCAGTTTTTGCATCTTAGAATCTGCTCTCCTAATTTTCCTATATCTATATTGGTAACTGATGTATATGCGAAGTGTGATAGAGTTGATAGAAGAAAACTATGGGATGATGTTCTGGCTGTTAAACCGGAAATGGATGAGATTTGGCTAGTAGGTGGAGATTTTAATGTAATTTAAGATATTATTGAGCATTCGGCAGGGTCTCTTGCTAAGCCTGGCGCCACAAATGAATTTAATAATTTTATTATGTTAGCTGGACTTCTAGATGTTGGATTTGTGGGTGATAGATTCTTGTGGACAAATGGCAAAGTATGGAAGAGGTTGGACAGGGTTTTGGTATCAACATATTGGGGAGACCAAAAACATATGGTAAGGGCGGAGCATTTAAGTAGGGCAGCATCAGATCATTGCCCTTTGTATATCTCTTTCCCTAGCTTTACTATGCCAAGGGATTCATTCAGGTTTCAGAAAATGTGGATTAAACACCATAATTTTTCTCTTACAGTACGATTGAATTGGATGTTACCGTGTTCAGGTTTTGGACTTCAGAAATTTCAATTTTAGCTTAAAAGGTTGAAGGCACATTTGAAATAGTGGAATGTGGAGGTATTTGGTAATATTTTTGAGAATGTTAAAAAGGTTGAAGAGGATTTTGAGTTGGCAGAAAAGGCTTTTGATCGCTCTCCAACGATGGAGAATAAAATTTATATGGCTAAATGTCAAGCTTCTTTGTTTCATATATTAGATATGGAAGAAATGTTTTGGAAACAAAAAGCGGCGATGAAATGGTTCGGAGAAGGTGAAGGGAATACTAAATTTTTCCATAATTTGGTAAGGAAAAGGAGGATGGCAAGCCGAATATTCAGGATTTGGGATGGAGTTTGTTTGGAGGATAATAATCTTATCCAGACTTCTGGAGTTCGTTTTTTTGAAGACCTATTAACAGGGGAGGATTTTGTGTGTGACCCTGTAGGTATGGACATCATACCACAGTTAGTGAGTTTGGAAGAGAATCAAGTCTTGTCAGCATTACCATCTATTGAGGAGCTGAAACGAGTGGTATGGGAGATAAGTGAAGACAGCGCAGCTGGTCCGGATGGTTTTTCTGCAGCTTTTTATGTGGCCTGCTGGGATATTATAAAGGAGGATCTGCACCAAGCTATTTTAGAATTTTTTCAAGGGGGTTCTCTCCCTAAAGGCATGGCAGCAACTACAATAGTGCTTATTCCTAAAGTTGACATTGCGCAGTGTTGGCAAGAGTTTAGACCAATTAGTTTATGTAATGTTTCTAATAAAATTGTATCTAAATTGTTGGCAAGCAGGTTGAGCTTGATGTTGGATAAAATTATATCTCCATCACAGAGTGGTTTTGTGGTTGGAAGATTAATTTCTAATAATATTTTGTTAGCACAATAATTCAATCATAAGTTGAACTATCATATTAGAGGAGGGAACTTAATTTTGAAATTGGATATGGCTAAGGCATATGATATAATCCAATGGAGTTTTTTGTTTAGAGTTATGGCTGCTTTTGTTTTTTCTGACAAGGTTATTGATATAATCAAGAGATGTATTAGTGATTGCTGGTTTTCGGTGAGAATTAATGGATAGCTGTCTGGTTTCTTTCAATTAAAAATGGGGTTAAGACAAGGTGATCCTATTTCTCCTTTACTTTTTATTATAATGGCGGAATTTCTATCAAGAGGTTTGGATGGCTTATTTATTAAATATTCTCAAATATTTTTTTGAATCTGGATGTACTATGAGGATTTCTCATTTAGCTTATGCGGATGATGTTATAACTTTGATGAATGGCTCGATAAATTGTGTTAAAAGGATTCGAAAGTTTTTGGATTTTTACATGGCTTCTTCAGGCCAATCTATAAATGTTGCCAAAAGTTCTTTTTATCCTTCAAAATCGATTTTTACTGATAGAAGGGGTCAGATTGCAAGTATTTCAGGTTTTAGGGAAAGTATTGCTCCGATCATGTATTTGGGTGTGCCAATATTCTCTGGTAATCGAAAGACAATTTATTTTCAGTCTCTTTTAGAGAAAGTGAGGGCAAGGCTACTTGGTTGGAACCTCTCTAGGCTTTCTCATGGAGGTCGGCTCATGCTTATTCAAAGTATTTTGTGTTCGGTGCCTCTTTATCTAATGTAGGTTTTGCTCCCTCCTTTATCCATTCTTCATCAGTTAGAGATGATATTTGCCAATTTCTTTTGGGGTTCTTTGGGCTCTAATAAGAAGCCACATTGGATTAGTTGAGATGATATTTGTAGACCAAGATTGGAAGGTGGATTGGGGATACGAAGGCTCTCGGATGCTGCTATGGCGTTTACTTTGAAATTTTGGTTTCGATTTAGGGAGCAAAAATCTTTTTGGGCAATTTATATGTCTAAGTTATATTGTGGTGGTGCTTCTCCATGTGTGGTTCCTTTAAAAAGAAATGCTTCCCCATGCTGGCGTCGGCTTGTGAAGTTACGGAATTATGGAGAGAATAATATAGGTTGGATTATTGGAAATGGTGAAATTAATTTCTGGTATGATAATTGGTTGGATAGTGGTCCTCTCCATCTTTTTTGTCCAATTGTTGGCAATCCTGATAGCAGAGTTGTTGATTTTATTTGTAATTTGGGCTGGAATGTAAATGAGCTTCAAAGTTGTGTGCCGGAACAGATTGTTGATGAAATTAAGGAGGTTGCTCTGCCTGGGGGAATTTCTGGTGAGGCAGAAAATGTGGAACAGGCTGTACAAAATGGTGTTAGGGATTGTATAGTATGGAAGCCATCTTTGAATGGAAAGTTTACTATGAAAACTGCTTGGAAGGGTATCTGGAAAGACCAGCAACAGGCTGGAGTTGGGCAACAGCAAGCAGTTTGGAGAGCAGTCTGGAGTAAGCTTATTTTCCCAAATATCTCTATTTTTGTTTGGCGTTTCCTAAGGAAACGTTTACCTGTGGATGAAGTGCTGCAAAGGAGGGGAGTTTATCTAGCTTCAAAATGTTATTGTTGTGATTTTGTGGAGTCTTGGAATCATTTGTTTTATCATGGAACGATTGCATTAGAAGTGTAGAGGTATTTTGCTCAATTGTTTGGAGTTGATAGGTTTTTGGTTTTTGAAAATTAGAGAAGTGGCCGGTCTTGGTCCTATGGTGGTCATGTTAGGGAGGCTATCCCATTCTTGATTATATGGTTTTTATGGTGTGCACGAAATGATGCTAAGCATCGTGGGATAAGAATGGTAGCTAAAAAGATCATTTGGAATGTTTCCCAGTATATTATTTCTAGTATAGCTGCGGGGATCATTAAACCATGGCATTGGAAGGGCTTTATTATGGTGGCTCGAAACTTGGGGTTGCTAGTGAAACCAAGAACTGTTAATACTATTTCAGTGGTGACGTGGAAGAAACCAAAGGTTGGTTGGTTCAAGTTGAATGCGGACGGGTGCTCAAAGGGGAATCCAGGTCTAATCTTCTTTTGGAGTTATTATAAGAGACCATAGTGGTAATGTTATGATGGTAAAGTATGGACTAATTGGAAGGGGGTCAAATGTTAGGGCAGAATTGATGGCAATCCTTAAAGGCTTGGAATTATGTGTAGAAAAACAGTTCTTTCCGATTTGGCTGGAGTCTGATTCTTTGATAGCTTTGAAAATTCTATCAGCTTCGTATTTTTCATGGGAATGGCGTAATCTGATATGTAAAATCAAATGTATTATTTGTATGTATCAGGTATGGTTTTCTCATGTGTATAGAGAGGCTAATGCAGCAACTGATCATATTGCTAATCAAACGTTTATTTCACTTGTGGATGATGGATATTGAATGCTCCTCTTGATCTGTATACAGATAGAATATGTTATAATCATGAGATTGATAAGGAGCTTCGTGGAATTTGCAATTTGGATAAGAGTGGCCTTCCATATATTCGGTTTTCTTCAAAACCATGTTAGAATGAAGATTGGAGACTTGAACCTGTGGCTATAAAGAGCAGAATTCTTGAATGATTATTGTGAATTTGGTGTTTCTGTCAGGCTGGAATTTTTTATGGAATTCTTTTGGATCCGATGGTTTTTTTGCTCTTGTGTATTTCAGTTTGGAAGTCTTCAAAAAGGTTATGTGGTCGATGGGAGTTTTTTTAGAGATGAATGATGTATTTATTTCAAGGCTGCTGTGTATAGAATATAAAAGATAGTTGTGGGTTGCTAAGTAGACATGCTGGGCAAGTTTTCTTTGTGATTTGGTAATGTGCAAGATTTGGAGGAATTAATGTGATTGGCTGTGGAATTCTTAGTGTTCCTTATTACTAAGGGAGTATTTTATGGAACATTTTTTTCTTCTTATTGATATTATCTTGTGTCGTTGATTTCCTGGAATTTATACTAAGATACTGAGGGTTCTTTTATGATGGAGGGCAAGTTGCTGTAATATTTGAAGTGCTTTATCTAGTGGATATTAGGATATGTAGCTGGCTTTACTATGGTTATTTGGATGCTAAGTTCGGTGGTGATGGAGGTTTTATTTGCAGAAATTTTAAGCTGTGAATGTTTGCTAGGTGTGGTAAATTGTTGTTATTCGGTGCAAGTGATTTGGAGCTGCTTTGTGTCTACAAAGAGCATTGATTACAGAAGTTATGTGAGGGTTTTAAATTGCTGAATTTGGTGTAATTGCCACTATGGGTTGCTGTTATTTGGTGTTATTCTTGATGCGTGATTGCGTGCCGGTAAATTGAGATTTTGTTGAGCTGTTGTTGCTGTTGAATTCCTCAGTTTTGCTGTTGGGTGCTGCTTGCCTGCTTCTTTTAAAGAAAAGCTGGTTAAAGTCTGTTGGCTGTGAAATTAATGCTGGGATTCATTTGGCTGGTTGTTTCTGTTATCTAAATATGAAGTGAACTAGGGTGAAAATATCGTTTTGGTAATGTTCGGTGGATTTCTTTTGTGCATTTATTCTGTTTATTATGTGATGCCAATGTGTAGTACTGGGATTTCTGCATTACTATAGAGATCACTGTAAATAAGCTATTATATTATAAATGATTAGAAACTAATCCACTTGTATGATCCAATATCCATAAAAATAATGTTTTAAGTATAATACGGTCGGTTCGGTTTTTTCGATTTTTTGGGAGTCAAAATCGTAAACCGAACCGAATAACCGAAATTTAAAAAACTTAAACCGAAACCGGCCGAAACACCAAAAAAACCGAACAAAAAAAATCGAATTTTTTTTGTTCGATCGATTTTTTCCAGTTTGAACCGAATTATGCCCACTCCTAGGTACAATACACAATCGGTCGACTAGAGATTCGGCTGAGATATATATTCAGGGAATAATATTGTCAGAAAAACACAACAACCTATCAGGGAGTAATAATAATTTATTAGAGAATATTCTTCTATTGTAACATGGGGATTCAATGAAACCTTCTTCGAAGGTGACTTTACACTTTTCATCATCCGATACATTATGACAGCATATTCCTTCAACCGTCACATTAATGGCGTAAGTTATAAAAGGGGTGCACATACGGATAGTGGAAGATTCCTCGGATGGTGATTGTACATCTTTCAGACTGTATATATTTCCTTACTCGACAATCTCTGACACTCGGCATTCTTTGCCACCTCATGATTCCGAAGGTTATGAGAGATGGTATATGATCCTGTCCGGAAGCTGAGTCGGATGAAGGTGAGCCTTGATGTACTGGAAGTTGACGGAAAGTCGCGGCGGCGTCGGATCTACCTAGCACCCCTCGGAAAGGTTCGCACGGGCGGATGACAAAGGAAGATGATTAGGATGATGACACTGCGGCTCTGCGCACACTCAAACGAGCCCACGAGTCGTTAGAGACCAGAAACCAGGGAAAAAGTCCTTGAGTCAAGCCCTCTGACGCTCAAGTCAGGTACTTTTCCCCAGAAAACACAAAGAAATGACGAAAAGTAAAGACTAGTGAGAAATGACGAGTGAGTGTACCTGCATAAGGGACAAAGCATCCCTTTTTATACTGCAACGGATGTTTCTGGGGTCTGACGGGTGTCAGGGAATGTCGGCTGTCAGGCTTTGTCTGGCGGTGAATGACACGCGGCACCTCATCATAGGCGGACGACATAACCAAAGGAGTAATGAGCTCCGACTGTTAGCATATTCCCTGACACTGATTATTCTCTGACAAGCAGTTACGATTCCCTGGCTTGTTTGTCCTGTAGTGCCTGGACGCTCGATCTGCATTTCATAGTATGTACTCCGGCCTGCTTCTGTACACTGTTATCCATGGTTCGTACGTCCCGACCTATACGTCATGCATGTATCTCGACCTGCTTCTGTCCGCTATTATCCATGGCTTGTCCGTTCCGACCTGCACGCCCAGGTCTGTCTCCCGACCTGCTTCTGTCTGCTATTATCCATGGCTTGTCCTTTTCGACCTACACGCTCAGGTCTGTATCTCGATCTGCTTCTGCCTATTATCCATGGCTTGTCCGTTCCGACCTGCACGCCCAGATCGGTATCCCGACCTGCTTCTACTTGTTATCCATTGCTTGTACGTTCCGACCTGCCCGCCCAGGTCAGTATTCTGACCTGCTTCTGTCCGCTATTATCCATGGCCTGTACGTTCCGACCTGCACGCCTAGGTCTGTGTCCCGACCTGCCTTCGTCTACTGTTATCCATGGCTTGAACGTCCCGACCTGTACGTCAGGTCTGTTTCCCAACCTGCATTCGTCTACTGTTATCCATGGCTTGCACGTTCCGACCTGCACGCCCAGGTCTGTGTCCCGACCTGTTTTTGTTCGCTGTTATCCACGGTATGTACGTTCCGACCTGTACGCCAGGTCTGTTCTCCGACCTGTTTCTGTTCGCTATTATTCACGGTATGCACGTTCCGACCTGTACGCCAGATCTGTATCCCGACCTGTTTCTGTTCACTGTTATCTACGACATGTACGTTCTGACCTGCACGCCCAAGTCTGTGTCCCGACTTGCCTTCGTCTGCTGTTATCCATGGCTTGCACGCTCGACCTGTACGCCAGGTCTGTTTCCCGACCTGCATTCGTCTACTGTTATCCATGACTTGCACGTTCCGACCTGCACACCCAGGTCTGTGTCCCGACTTGTTTTTGTTCGCTGTTATCCACGGCATGTACGTTCCGACCTGTACACCAGGTCTGTTCCTCGACCTGCTTCTGTTTGCTATTATTCACGGTATGTACGTTCCGACCTGTACGCCAGGTCTGTGTCCCGACCTATTTCTGTTCGTTGTTATCCACACCATGTACGTTCCGACCTGTACGCTAGGTCTGTTCTGCGCCAGAGGCCTTCTTTCCTTTACCTTTACCTGGCCTGTAGGCTCAGTCCTCAGCTGTACCTGGCCCGTGGGCCCGGTCCTTGATCGCTATCAGGGCTGGCTCTTATCCGACTTATAATCCTATCCTTTGACCGTCCTGTCAGCTGAGATTTTGACCCTAGCCACGTAAACTTAACTTTTGACCTCCACGTAAGCTGGACTTCTGACCAGCCACGAAGGCTGGACTTCTGACCTACATGTAAGCTTGACTCCTGACCATCCTGTGGTCTTGACTTCTAACCACATCATCTTACTGACCCCACGACCATGCACTGTATCAGTATATAAAGGGGTTCTTTTCCTTAGCGAAGTATGTTTACGCGGCGCGCTATATTTTACGCTCTGCTACACACATATATCTATTGTTCATCTCTTCATTTTTTGCTCGGTCAAGAAACTAACTTGAGTGTTGGAGGGCCTTTGTCAAAGACCCCTCCCTAGTTTTGATGTTAACGTTTTGTTTGCTCTTTTTGGTGTGCTCAAAGAGGAAGAAGAAGCTCCTTTTTCTTTCAAGTCAAAGTCTTCTTAGTCAACATCTGAGCTACCTGTCTAAAGTATCATCTTTTCAGGATCCAATAGATTAAAAATGACAATTAATCTATTACTCGATCACATTTATAGGACAAAGATTGGTTCAAAATATAGCAAGTGTAACTAGTCTTCTTACGTGAATATTTTGCTCCTTTCTTTAAAAGTTGGATTTATTATGATACAATTAAAAAAAATGATTAATCGGATCATGTAATATCGAATTTGGATGATTGATCTGGTCCTATAAAAGTTTTTTTTGGCCGCTAGGATAAATCGGAAAGTGTTCGCGGCGGAGGGCTCAGAAGTCCAACATTTCTTGATTGTATGTCTCATTTAAAGAAAAATTTTCTATAAATGCACGATAATTGTGAATAGAATCGTAAATATCTGGATAACAATTGGACATACATGAAACAAAGCCTTGCATAAAACTCCAAAAGGGATACAATTGATTACACCGAAAAAAATTGGCTTCTTTTAGCTGCATTATTCACTCTCATCCACTTTGAATTGGGGTTTTCTAGTACTTTAGCTGTGGATCTTATTTGCAAGTTAAGTATCAGCGTAGATGATTCTTTTGACTATGCGTGTGCAAAAATTTGTCAATTTTTGGCAAATATATGAATTGGAGATTTAGGCACAAACCAGATCATGAGTTATTAGAACCATCCATTATCCTGATCCAGATCCTGATCCTGATCAATCAAATAGATAGCATTTTCAGATGTATATAATCCTCTGTTCTCGTTGTTCATAAGTTGGAGATCTTATATTTGCAAATCTCTAAATTTTCTTGCTTTAGTTTGTAGATTTCCAATTCCTTAATCACCATATTAAATAACACGACCGCTATAAACTTTCCTTGAGTAAATATCACAGCATGGGATCCCATAAACTTCTCTTAGTAGCTATCTACAATTAAGACCAGAGAATCATGTTTAGTCCATAAAGACAAGTTTATGGATGCTTCGGAGCTATAGCTCTATAATTGGTAATCTTCACTTCCTTGATCTCCATGATCTTGCCCTTTTTCCTTAATTTGAATATCCTGAGGGCCGAAGGTTCCACACCCACTCACCCTGCAGTGAGTGCTGCCGTCCACAAAATGGCTCTCCAACTCTTCGATACCCAACCAAACAGCAACAGGCCACTCTATTGCACAACTACAATATAAATATGAAGGGTTGTGTCATGTATAACCTTGCATTTGTATAATTGTATCAGAGCTCTCTTGATTCTCCTGTAACAGCCATTGCGGTCGATGTTCATCCTCATAGTCATGCAGTAAAACTGAGCAAAATGAACTAGTCAGCAAAATATAACGGATTCTGCTTGAATCCAGGATCGTTGGGATTGCACCCTCGTCCGTCCTCTGCCTCGATATACTTCCAGTGAGTTCACTGTTGTTCAGGAGAAGGATAAAGGATCAGGTTCAAAAATTAGATATCCTTTAACCACTTCAATGTCGCCACTACAACGTGCTTATATGCTTGAACGGAGATGATAACGGAAAGGGACCCGGAAATGATCACATAGGCGGTAAGCCATAGTTGGCCGGAGACAGCATCTTTAAGTTTATGGATCCCATTTCAATCACACTTTTGCTTTATCAGAAGGAAAATTTTGGTCTGGAGCTACCAACTTTATTGCAAGTGGGATGAGTTGTGGTCTCGCGGATTCCCTGACACTCTCCTCGTGCTTGCCCTTTTCTTGAAGATAAAGAGCGGGAATTGAAGCTGTCTAATCACGTAACCCATTCTTCGTCAACGATTCTGCTGCCAAAAAAGTCCAGATTACTGGTGTTCAATAGCCCTTTAGCCCATATATCTAGTGTCTATCTTGGCAAAGGAAAGAGGAAAAGATCTATCGCCCGTAATTGTCAATTACCACTTGCAGCTGTGCCCATCGATACCCACCAATCGATGCTTGTGTGCTTGTGGTCCTCCTCTTAACTTTTCTTGCTGTCCACGCTATCCAACATCGTCCATCGACGATTTGGGCGCCACTCTCCTTAAAGATAAGGACGTCTGGTCGGATTTCGTCGTTCTAAAAAACAAGAATCAATGGTAAGTTTGTGGAACCGAGGCATGCAAGTGGCCATGTGATCAAGTTGGTAGAAAGTGATTATATTCGTCTCTATAATTTTTATTAATCGGTCAATAGGGAAATGATAAATTATAATAGATGATTATTAACCTTTTAATAATAAATATATATGAGAAAAATATTTATTTCTACTATAGTAAGATTCGAATTTTAGATTTCAAGTTGACCATACCTGATGCGTTAGCCAACCGAGAGGCCAAGTGGCCATGTGATCAAATTCGCGATTGCGTTGGTAAAAACCAGCGGCCGGCCGTTTCTGACTGAGTTATTGCTTCACAAAGAGACAAAATTGCAATTTCCCTCGTGCCGCCCACTGAAGAAGACCAGGAGGAAGCCACCCACGCAACTTACAAAAAAGCGACAAAAATGCTCTCGTATTCGTTCTTACATGCTAGAAAACAAAGCACACAGCTTTGAATTCAATACCAGCCGGCAGCACGCCAAATCAATAATGCACGTCGGTCAAACAATCGCAGTGCAGGAAGTGGCGCATCCAAAATGAATATAGGCAGCAAAATTTGGATTTACTTGTACTGATAAAGGTTAGAATAGAACTTCCAGGAATTGTTACATCAAGCAATCCTAGTTACAGTCCTAAATGAGCTATAAATACAAGAAGTACATGTCAGAATTCGTCAGCTCAAGGTGTTTATTAATCCTACAGAATCCCTGGTCTGAGAGGAGCAAGCATGGTGATGCTTGAAAATTGCATCAAGCCATGGTTAGTAATGACCAATTGAATAAGTATCACATTCCCTCCGGTTTTGGGGGCTGTACAATCTTGAAACTTTACTGGGACATCACCAGATTGGAAAGAGCCATTGGGGTACTGAAAAGGGGATCACTACCAATCTTGCAGTTCTCATGATCTACTGTCAATGACTTGGGCAGCACAAAGCTTCCACATAGAATATGCTCCTCCAAGGCCTGATGGCTACTGCTGTTAGTCACACGATGTCGTTTCTTCAAAGCAGAAGCATCATTGAGATTCACTTCCCTTCGATGTTTCCTCTTCTTGGATGAACTCCATTTTAGCTTGAACTGGTAGTCCTTGGTCAGGTCTGGAATGCCAGCCTCCCAATCACTTGATGAACCCCCGCTAGCTGTGCCACCAGCCGATAAGCTATTGGTAACCATTTGCATCGTGAGGTTCCCTTTGAAGGAGCCAAGCAGAGGTGAATCCTTGATACTAGACAGCAGAGAGTTGGCAATGTCGACCCTGTCTTCTATAGCATTCCACTTGTTACTGATCCAATCATGGGACTGCCGCAGCTGAGCTTCGCTGAAAGTAGAGGAACAATTTTCTCCTACACAACCGAAATTAGCAAATATGTCAAAGTTAGTTTTGAAAAACAAACAAAAAGAACCATTAACGTTACATATTCATGCCACTCTATTTACCTGGAAAGTATACATGCAGTCGCCCCATAGATTCTTCTCGTATAACAATACCTTCCCACCATCCATCATGCCACCACGCATCTACAATAGCACCAACATGGAAATGGCAAACTGATACACCCTGCAAAGGCTTTGGACGAACAATGGGCCTCTCACTATGAATCACGAGACTATCAGGTCCTGCAATTTTGGATAGTAGAATCCACTCCTGTAAGATGGAAAAAAAAGACATTAGCATCGGATGCCAAGTCACAATGGTAACTACAGAAAGAGGATCTGAGCATCTACCTCTAAATTGCCACTCTCATCCGGATCTTGAATATCTTGGTAACGGACCTTCACCTTGTCGCGGTGCCTCTTTATAATCACACATCGGAACCAGCAACCTCTTATTCCGCTGTCTTGTGAAAGTATTTCAACATGAGTCCCAGCATGAAACTGTTGCTGAAATTTGTGTTCGGATAATTCTTTTGTTGGCAATGCAGATTCAGAAAGGGTGTTAGCAGGGTTCCTTCCAGACTTGCTGCAAACAGGCCTTGTCTTATCTACGGAAGAAGTTTCTGCATCATGACCACTCTCGGCTTGCGAAAGGTGCTTCCTCTTGGAACCACTTACAGAAACATCACTGCTTTTATGCTCAGAAAAACTAGAGTTTGGACGGCTTCTCTTTATTCGCAACTTAAAAGGCGACGTGAAGGACATAGAACGAACTATTTCCTGACTCCAGTAGCCTTGGAGCTGAGTTATGTTAAATGGTTTGATGTCATCATTATCGATCTGCCTGTGGCACATGAAAGGTCTCCAACTGGTGTGCCTTGCCTCATTCTGAAATTGTTCGAAATGCTGAGGGCTGAGGACTGCAGCCAACCCATCGATGCATTCAACACTGAAATCTTGAAGACAAAGAGAAAAGAAAATCTCTCTGTCATTAGCATCGGGAGGCAAAACAATACCAAGTTCATCAACTTCGTGAAACCATCGTACCACAACCATATTTTTGTTGCTCCGTGAGTCTTCATATAAATCATCCACATATCCAACGCGTCTCTTGTTCTCCTCCACCATAACAAAGATAAAATCATGGACCTACAGAAAGGCAATAGATGAATTCTAAAAACTAGAACGCCAAGATTATACTGATAGCAAAGATGAAAATGTAACTGTTCATACCGAAATTGTAACTCCATTCTTGCAGAAGGATCGATAATGCCTTTTCCTTTTTCTGCATAGCCACAGGGCACCTAGCCATTGAAATTCTCTTGAAGGATGCTTTCTTTTCTCTGAAGGAAACTGCATGAACAGCAGTAGCATCAAAGATGAGTGAAATTTGACTAAATAGGAACGCCAAAAAACAGAAGAAGAAGAAGAAGAAGAAGAAGAAGAAAACCCAAGAATGATGTCTTCAGTACCTTAAAGTTTAGCATATCTGCAGTTTCATAATCCTCACCAACCCCAAACCTATCAGGAGAAGGAGAAGATACAGTGCCAATGGGATCTGCAAGAACAAGCGTGTCAGTTAGCCAAATTGTAGACAGCTCAAAATTCTAGGTTTAACAAAGAAAGCAAAAAGACGATGTCAGATAATGTCAAAGAACACACGATAAATATCTAGGCAGAAAGGAACTCCAAAGATCAACAGCAAAAAAAATCAGATAAAATCACTTACAATTAAGAGAACAGATTTCATAATCTACAAACTACGGAGAAAAAACAAATTCCATGGCAAATAAACAAAACTCGAAGATTCCTCCATGAACAAATTATGGAAAATAAAAATTTTGATTTTTAGGTTCCAGCTAGCGATGAAGGTAAAATAGGGATGAACTCGCAATAGATCTGAGAATGAAGACAATTTTTTTTTTCATAACAAACAAAGCAATAAAGAATTCAGAACCAGAATAGAGGTACGGAAGATGTCAAAGACGAAAGATTGCAGGAAATCGAATTATTTGAATTAAAATAGAACAATAAACTCTAATCAAGGAACAGCAATTGAACGTAACGTCTGCTTTTGGAAACAGGATGGCGCTTGCCAGCTGCCAAAGAAAACATAAACCGAATAGCAAAAGCCCTTTCTCAAAGACATGAAAATAAACAAAACAAAACATTAGGAAAAACGAAAAGAACCATCAAATGTTCTCCTCGCGTAGAATAAAATACAGATCAGCAAATTAAATTCCTTCCTCAAACCCCGTTTTTTTTCGAAGCTTCTCCCCCAAATCCAACCTAAAAACGAAAACCATGGGACACATACCTGAAACGAGGGAAGATAACCAGTCGATGACCTCCCTCCTCGAGCGCCACTTGAACGAGACCGCCTCCGGCGGCGAGTTCAGCGACGACGATGACGAAGAGGGTGAGGGTTGTAGGAAATAGGGCCTGGCGATGAGAGATCTAACAAACTGATTCGGGACAACGTAGGACATGTGTCGCGAACTCTTCTCCCGGCCCACCACCGCCAGATCCGCCCTGCCGCCGGCGCCCTTGAGGTAGTAGTGCACCACCCGGCGCCCCTTTCCGTTCGACACCACCACCTCCTGCCAGCTCGAATACCTCGCCGCCTCCATCTCGCCAAAGCCTTCGTCGAAACCCTAGAAAATCGCCGCCCCCCTTTGCCTCTTCCACCCTCCGCGACCAGAACAAGATCAAGATGGCATTTTTAAATTCTTTTCCCTTCAGCTATATAGCGAGCTGAAATGACTGAGAGAGTCATCGGTTTTGAGGATCGACGGCGGAGATCTAAAGCACGAAAACTAATGCGGAAAATCCAAACGAACACGAAAAAAAGGAAGACCAATCTCAAGAAAAAACGAAGACCCTCGTATCTGAGAAACAATTACGGAAACGCCACCGTCATCAGATGTCCAGCTTGACAAACGCGTTGCTTACGTCATAAACGCGTCCTTTGACTCGATTTTTGCTCGATGTTTGAAACGTGGCGTGTTTTGTGCCGCTTGAATAACCCGAGCGTGTCGGAGATGATCCGAACGAGGACAGGCTCTGCCTATTGTTTATGTTAAAATGTGTCTATTTTTTTTAAAAAAAAATAATATTGTTTTAGCTAAAATTATTAAATCTTTTTCATTTTGAATTAAATAACTTAAATTTTTAACTTGGTTCAAACTGATTAAATATTATTAAAACTGCTATAACATAAATGATTAAATAAAATTATTTAAAACGGTTTTAATTAAAACTTTTTAAATAGCTGGATTACAATGAATCAGAATGGATCAGATTATATTGCGGTCAAAATGATGAGAAGTGGGTGCCGTGTTAAACTTATCAAAGACTTTTTTTTATGGGTCAAAATAATAAATTTAAACTTTTTTTTACTTGTTTAATTCTAATCAAAACATGCAAAATTACACCAATTTTACACTCTATATAACATTTTAATAAACAGGCGATGAATTATACTAACAGTATAAGAGAGGTAGTGGCTAAATATATGCACAACTTTATTATTTTACATACTTTTTATTATAATATTTTTACTATTCTCTAAATCATCAAAAATTGATTTGAGAAAGTTAATATCTGAAACTCTTTTTTAATCCGATACTAACACTTCTTATATTGTAAGATCATATGGAGTATTCGTCCTGCCAATTTTCGAGCTACATCTTTAGTTTATCATCTTGTTTTCTTTCAAACATGATGAAGTATTATTAATTTCGGATATTTAATTTTATAATTTCAAAAATACATAACACATTCCCCGTTAAATACCATTTTTTTAATGAAATAATCATTAGTGTTTGAGTGCATGCGTCTCCCTTTCTTTTGCATAAGGATTTGCAAGTTTTTAAAGTTTACTATTCTTAATCGACATGAAGAAAAGATTTCAAACGGTCAAAATTAATGGATAGATGTTAAAAAATTTTAATCAAAATTAATAGTCTTAAAAATCTTTTTAACGTTTCCGTACCATTAAATCTAAATTTGATAGCATAAATTGAATATTAAATTTTTAAAAAATTTATTACAAACTCATTATAATATTTAAGATTAACTATACTCATTAATCAACATTACCAAAACATTACTAATAAATTCATATAACTCCACTAGTTCTAAAAAAAATATCAAATATTTAAATTTTTAAATAATATATGATACGGATTATGACGAATAGATCTTGAAGATGACATGTTAGTCAAAACCAAGGTGATGTGGAGGTCAAAATCAGGATAAGAGAGGATTTCGCACTTGGTTCTATTGATCGCCCAGCCTATAAGTTCTCGGATCTCGCTCGTGCGACCCTATAACAGAACGCCCAGATAAGGATGACTAGCAACGAACCCGGTCGAATATGATGACACTAGAGTTTTACTCTGAAACTAAAGAGATAGTGCACTTGGTAGCTAAAATGGTCGGCCAAGTTACAAGGAATTCAGCAGAATAAAAGACCGCCCGAGCTCTAGATACTTAGGCCTTCTAGAAACTCTTTATCCTTGCATAGCCGGATCAGAGGTTGGCTGGACTCGAGGTACATAAGGCTCTCTCTACAGGCTCGGTCGGGCAAAGACCGACCAGGTCGAGTACCCCTAGCTTCAAAAAGCTCTTAACATATGATCGATCATATAAAGGCCGATTAAACATAAGGCTCTCTGTATACGCTCGTCCGGGTAAAGATCGGGTGGGCTTCGCAACAGTTAGCCTCATAAAACTCTTAATATACGGTCAGCCAAATAGAGGTCGGTCGAACATAAGGCTCTTTGTGTACACTCGGTCAGATAAAGATCGGGTGGGCTTCATAACACTTAGCCTCATAAAACTCTTAATATATGATTGGTCAGATTGAGGTCGGTCGAACATAATACTCTCTGTGTACGCTCGGTCGGGTAAAGATCGGGCGGACTTAACAACACTTAGCCTCATAAAACTCTTAATATATTATCGGTCGGATGAAGTCTGAACGAATATAAAGCTTTTATATACACACCCGATCGGGCGAAGATCAGTCGGGTTGAGCACCCTTAACCTCATAAAGCTCCCAATATTCGCTAGGTTGGATAAAGGTCGGACGATCATAAGGCTTATTATGTAAGCCCGGCTGGGAAAGGGTCGGCCAGGCCTAAAGCCCTTAACCTCATGAATAGCTCCTAATATTCGCTCAGTCGGGTAAAAGTCGGACGATCATAAGCCTTCTTGTGTACACTTGGTCGGTTAAAGGCCGGCAGAGCCCAAAGCCCTTAGCCTCATGAATAGCTCCTAATATTCACTCGACCGGGTAAAGACCAGACGATCATAAGGCTTCTTGTGTACGCTCGGTTGGTTAAAGATCGATTGGGCTCAAGGACACGTGGCTTCATAAAGTTCTCAATACACGCTCGAGTGGGCGAAAGCTCAACCAGGCTTGAAACTACCTTTCCTCAGGAGATTTCCCATTAACGTTTGGCCATATAAGGGTATTGGAGCAATCCCAATGGTCAGTGCGACCATGTGTTTTGATGTTTGAGCAAAGGGTTTAAGTTAGGATTACCCTTGTTATTTGATATGTGTATGTGAGTGTGCAGGTTTACAGGATACACATACGACTCAGCTTGTTAGCTTCAGGTCTGGTGAAAGATGAAGCATATGAGGAACCGTGGACAAGGTAGCAAGGACAAGAGCCGAGGGAAGCACACTTCGAGGCATATGCGAAGGATGACATTGAGACAAGCCGTGAGCTTGAATGCATTCGAAGCCCGAGAGCCAAAGGAAAAAGGCTTGAAGGCAAGAGCCAAGGGAAGCGACTTCGAGGCATACGCGAAGGATGGTATTGGGACGAGCCGCGGGCTTGGATGTATCCGAGGGACGAGAGCCAAAGGAAGTAAGCTTGAACGCAAGAGGTCAAAGCTGCGAAGAAGAGTCAAATGAGTTGTGAGGGTCCGAGTGCTAAGAGAAATGTACTCGGGATGGGGAACCCTAAGTATAGGGTTGTACCAGTCGACTGGTATTGGGATCAGTCGACTGGTGGTGAGCACAGAAAGGTTATATCCCCGAAATGGTTGGGATCAGTCTACTGGTTCATGGACCACTCGACTGGTAGAAAAGCCGTTAGGCTGGCACCAGTCGACTGGTGCAAGGACCAGTTGACTGGTAACGGTAAAACAACATGGTTGTTTTCTTCCAAGCTCTATAAGAAGGAGCTTGGGATGACCGACCAAGGTGACGAAATTAGACTTAGTTAAAGTGTAATTAGTAGTCTACTAGTTCTCAAGTGCTTGTGTAATCCAAGAGATCTTGGTTGGAGTTGTGGTGAGGTTTCTCCACCCACAAGGAGACTTGAGATAGTTGGAGTTTGTCAGGGGCTAATCCACCGACGGATAGGGATCACAAACTTACAGATAACCATGGAGTAAGAGCTCTAATCTCCGAACCATGTTACATCGACGTGTATTGGTTTGTATTTTTTCTTTGTCTTTAACTTTCATATTTGTGTTTGTATTATTGTATTTTCGCTTGCGCACTAACAAATACGTAGGAAGTAAATAATTGGGGGCACGCCTATTCAACCCCCTTCTCGCCGGCCGCAAGATCCCTATCAATTGATATCAGAGCGAGGTCGCCCTCCGTCAGACTAACCGTCGAGGAAACTAAGAAGATGACCGGCTTGATAGAACCGCTGAAGTATGAAGGAGGAAGCTTATGGGACATCACCTTTTGGATGGTGAAAATAAAGAACTTCTTCTAAACGGATTGGGACACAATGATATCGTGAGGAATCATTTGAAGTCCCGAAAGACAAGAAAGGGAAGAAACTCCGACTACAATATTGGACGGAGGAGTAAACATCACGGTCAAAGGCAAATGATAAGGTAATATCAATGTTGATTAAAATTTTACCTTCTAACGTGATAAGTCGTGTAAATGAATATAAGAACACCCACGATTTATGGAGCGAGGTAAAGATGGTTCTAGGATAAGAACTCATGCCTACACAAGAAAAAAATGATGAAGTGGCTCAAGTTGAGGAGGAGCCAACGGAAATTGAGTCATGCTCAATATCCGAGGAGGAGAAGGAATATAAGACATCATCTACATCCTCAAGAATTGAAGAAGATTACAAGACAAGTGAAGAAGAAGAAGTCTTGGAAACCAACTTAGTGAGCATCTCCACCGAATTGAAGTCAAAAGACCACATCATTTTGCTTCGGATGCAATAAGAAGGGACACTACAAGAGTAGGTGTCCAATGGGTAAGAAATCGATATCTCCTAAACTTAATTCAATTTCTTTAGAATCTAATCTAAGTTGTAGGAAGAAAAGGAGAAGAAGCATATTAGATGCTTCACGTGTGGTGAAATGGGGCACTACCATACAAAATGCCCAAAGAAAAAAGAGCTCAAGAAGTTGGAGCAATGAAAGAAATTGGAGAAGAAGAAAAGGAGCTCAAGTCGAAGGGGAGCTTCAAGGGTAAGGGAGGTATACCCTAATTTGAAGTGTAATTCAAATTCAAATTCTTATGTTCCCATGCTAGGAAAAATAATGATTATCATTATGTAGCAATAAAAAATTTCGAATTTAGATATCATGATAGGAATAGGGTAAATGTTAGAGATAACCCTAGGAGACTCATGCATGATAAATCTAGAAACAATATACCTAAGGAAAACTAAGGCATTAATCCCAAGAAGGGGAGACACATGCCTAAAATGGGTAGGTATAGGAATGTCCAATTTGGACAAGTAAATTCTAGGGTTAGGAACCTAGAAAGGGAAAATCAAGCTTTGAAGTCAAAGCTTGATAGTTTGGAGAATTTCCTTAAGAAATTCACTATTGGATCTACGGGATTAAGTATGGTGTTGGGTAGCCAAAAACCCAACAATAATAGATCGGATTTGGGATGCTGATCTAGTCCCTCCAGGCCAATGAGAGATCATATGCTAGGGTGGCAAATGATCATGGCAATGGAGGATTCCCCAAGGCTAAGGGAAAGTCTTATGCTAGGGTTGCATATGACTATAGCAAGGAGAAGTTAATAAATGGCAAGGGAAAGCCATTTATGTTGGTGCGGGAAGCATCCGACGATCGAACTCAAGTTTTGATAATGACAAAGAGATTCAAAATTAAGTTTAATTGTTATCTAATGTGTATGATTGAGTGTTTCAGGAAAGTTCTAGTTGCGGTTAGGCAAAGGAAAAACCCTAGGGGGTGGTAACCCTAGGTCATAGGGGGTGGTAACCCAATGCGAAAGTCTTGGCGGGTCGAGTGCTTCAGGCGAAAGTCCTAAGGGGTGGTAACCCTAGGTGGAAAGTCCTGGTGTCGCGAACCAGGTGGAAGATTGGACGGGTCGGGAAGCGGACGTCGAGCAGAAAGTCCGGAGGCAACGAGCGCCGAGCAAAAGTCTAGTCGATCTGGAGGATCGTACTAGCAACAGGTAAATCTCCTGAGTGGAGTATGTGAGGGTACGTTCCCCGAAGAGGGAACAGTAGGCGTCGGGTCGACCTAGGATTTCCGGTCGGAAACCCGAAGTCAGACCCGGACAGTCCAAAGGCTGTCAGTTTATTCATTTATATATTCTATTGTGTTCTAACTCTGTTTTGCAGGTGACTAACATTTTTATGCAGAGTTAGAAGTGACCGGGATCGATCGACCGAACCTTAGGATCAGTCGACCGAACCCACAAATTAGCAGATAAGATCTCCAGAGGTTGGACCGAGCTCGACCAGGGGATCGGTCGACCGAACCTTAGGATTGGTCGACCGAACCTAGGTTGGGTGTCGACTGGATCAGGATGACTGGGTTGAGTCAGAAGAGCTTATCAGTCGACCGGACCGTTTTATCGATTGACCGAACCTCGGATGGAGTTTGACCAGAACAAAGCGGAGCGAGAGGATCGGGCGGATCAGATAGGAAGAGATCGCCTGATCGGTCGACCGAACAGGGGATCGGTCGACCGATCCGCCTCGAGTCAAACCTGATCCCAAGACTTGGGGATCTGGATCAGCGTCTGCAGAGCTATAAAAGGGAGCCTTGGGGTGCACATTCGATCAACGATTTCAGAAGCGAACTTTCTACTTCCTGCTGCTAACAAGTCGATCCCGAAGTGCTGCAACATCATCCCGACGACCCGGAGCTCAGTTCTTTCACCTTTCTATTGTCTTTGGTATATCTTATTGTTATTAATTGTCGTACTTCAAATTGTAAACATTTAACGAGCTTATAGTTGTTGCCCACCGAAAGCGATCAAAGATCGCGGGCCTTGGAGTAGGAGTCGTCACAGGCTCCGAACCAAGTAACCACTTGCGTCTCTGTGTGTTTGCATTTACTTTCCGCTGTGTATTTTACTCCGATAGTTTTTCAATTCAGTTAAAATAGCCACGAGCTCTATTCACCCCCATCTAGCGCGATCTCGATCCAACAATTGGTATCAGAGCGGGGTCGTTTTGAATTGGTGCAACCACCATTCAAAGTAATTTTACATGGTTTTTTGCTTTTCGGAAGTCAATTAGAATTAGCTTTGTAGCTACATTCTAATTCTTTTTACGAATCAGTTTTACTCGAATCAGGTGCAACACCAAATCGAGTTCGTAATATTTTTTTCTTTTCTCCCGCACTACTAATCCAAGTTTCTCCACCCACAAGGAGACTTGAGATAGTCGAAATTTGTCGGGGGTTAATCTACCAACGGATAGGGATCGTCCACCTTACAAATAACCATGAAGTAATAGCCCTAATCTCTGAACTACGTTATATAAACATGTATTGGTTTACATTTCTTCTTTGTCTTTAACTTTCATATTTGTCTTTGTATTATTGTATTTCTACTTGCACACTATATGTAGGAAGCGAATAATTGGGGGCACGCCTATTCAACCCCCCTCTAGCTGCCGTAAGATCCCCAACAAAGGATTGGCCGGGTCTAAAAGTACTTGGTGTCACATCGTCTCTTAAAGGTTATTTTAACATATAATTAATCATGTGGCTTCTCAAATGGATTCTTATTATATTTTGGACATCATATCAGTTTCTTAACAGTTTTTTATAACATTAGATACACAACCAAGCATATTAATATAAGGGCGAGTATAAATAAGGTCGGCTTTGAAGACCGACCAAAATATACTTAGTAGACAACTTCTGACAACATTATAATAGATCATCAAAACTTGTCAAGGAATATTCCTTTGAAGACTTCTTCAAAGGTTATTTTGCCTCTTATAGGCCAGCTAAGCATGACATCATATTTTTCTAACCGCCTCAGTGAGGGCGCGAAGCATACACGCCAAAAAAGTACATCAATGGGTAGATAAAAGATTCCTCGGATAATCATTCCAGAAGTTTAAGGTGGTACACTTTTCATCTCCTAAAAAACTCTGACAATTTGAGTCATCTCATGGTCACGGAGGTTATGAGAGATGACATATAAAGGAGGTCATCTCCGTTGACAAGGTACACAATTGGCATCACCTACACCTTACTCTCGTGCGAAGCTTTTTCTGAACTATTCTTCATTCCTCCATCCAATGCTGGACTAATTTGAGTGTCGGAGGACCTTGTCAATAACATCTTCCCTGATTTTTTATCACTAACGTTTGTTGGATCGACGTATTGTATGTAGAAACGGTGGAGGGTCTCATTCTAAGCTAAGGAAGTCATCCATCGATCAACAAATTAGCCATCAGAGTCAACGCATCATCTCCCTAGCCTCTAGACATGATCAATATACATTCATAAGTCAATTTCATTGGAAATGTATAAGTGAAAGCCTTTTTTTTCAATAATGTATCTATGCCCTGGACCTCAACTTGATAGGAGGGTGAGTTTTCAAAAATCTTGCAAAGGCTTGTGTAAAGATTTTGAGATATGCGTCTGCAAACTCAAGTGATTATTTAATAGAAAAAAGGGTGGGGGGAATATATTAAGAGTTTTTAGAATTACGAAAATAAATATGCGAAATAGATAATATTGAAACTCGTAATACAATTGTTTAAAAATAACATATAATTTAAACCAGGGCCTTAGATTTAAGGGGAATTGGACATTTGGCAGAAAAATGGACGAAAGACTGATTCAACTGCGCAGCGATTGCTGCGCTTCAAGGATCATACTTGTTCTTGTTCATCTTTCTCCTTCCTCTGCCCTCCAGCGATCCTCTCCGCCTCCTTCAACGCGACATCTCCTGCGATCCAGGTTTCCTCCTCAGAGCCTCTTTGAGATATATCAATAACCATACAAAAATTTCACCTTTTTCTTTTCCGTCTTAGATTTGAAAAATGAAAAAAGCTGCATTTTGAATCTGAGTTTCAGGGATTTCCGTCGCCATTTTTGTCACGGGTGGTCAAGGATTTGCATGCATTTGGCGTAGGGTTTTGAGAAAATGATGCTGCACGCGCCCTCCAAGAGGCGCCCCGCAATAGAAAACGTAGAAGGCGGCGTCGACGTCGTCCTCGCAACCTCCATCGGCAATGGCGAAGACTTGGGCCCCGCCGTCAGGCACGCCTTCGAGAGCGGCAAGCCCGAGACCCTCGTCCACCAGCTCAGAAACTTCGCCAAGAAAAAGGAAATCGAGATCGAAGAGCTCTGCAAGCTCCATTACGAGGACTTCATCGTCGCCGTCGACGAGCTACGCGGCGTCTTAGTCGACGCCGACGAGCTAAAGAGCATGCTCTCCAATGAGAATCTACGGTTACAGGGAGTGGCAACCGGATCCCTTCTAAATCTCGAGGAGCTCCTCGAGCTGTACTCGATCAAGAAGAATGTCTCAGAAGCCATGAAGACATTGAAGGTACGTACGTAACGTAATAAATCCTTTTCCTTTGGCAGTCGGAGGATTTGGGGCAAACTGATTAATTAACCGATCGATCGATCGATCGACTTCAATAGATTTGCATTCAGGTTTCGAAGCTGTGCTTGACCTGCAACATGCACATCTCGAGCGGCAGGTTCTACCACGCAGTGAAAATCTTAGACTTGATCGAGAAGGACTACATCCAGAACACCCCTCTCAAGGCCTTCAAGAAGGTGATCGAGAAGCAGATACCGACGCTGAAAAAGCACATCGAGAAGAAAGTCTGCAGCGAGTTCAACGACTGGCTCGTTCATATACGAAGTGCGGCTAGGGAAATTGGGCAGTTGGCGATCGGACAGGCCTCCGCGGCTCGACAAAGGGAGGAGGAGAAGCGGTCTCGCCAAAGGGAAGCCATAGAACAGAGCAGATTTGGCGTCGTCGGAGATTCTCTCTACTCTTTGGACATCGAGCTCATCGATGATGACTCGGTGCTGGAGTTCGACCTGACGCCGGTTTATCGCGCGCACCACATCCACACTTGCCTCGGCTTCAAGGCGAAATTTCACGAGTATTACTACAAGAACCGCCTGATGCAGCTGAACTTGGACTTGCAGATCTCGTCGGCGCAAGCGTTTCTCGAGTCCCACCAGCCCTTCTTCGCCCAGATCGCCGGCTTCTTCATCGTCGAAAATCGTGTTCTTCGAACTGCCGGGGAATTGCTGTCGGAGAGTCAGGTGGAGACCCTGTGGGAGACTGCGATCGGGAAGATGACGGCGGTGCTGGAGAATCAGTTCTCGCGGACGGATACCACCAGCCACCTGTTACTCATCAAAGACTTCGTCACTCTCCTCAGCGCCACCCTGTCCCGCCATGGCTACAGGGCGGCGCCTCTGATTCAGGTCCTCAACAGCAGCAGGGACAAGTACCATGACCTCCTGATCAGCGAGTGCCGGAAGCAAATCAGAGACATCCTGGCCAGCGATGACTTCGAGCAGATGGTGATCAAGAAAGAGTACGAGTACAACATGAACGTGCTGTCGTTCCAGCTGCAGTCCTCAGACACAGTGCCGGCTTTCCCCTACGTCGCGCCGTTCTCCTCTTCAGTTCCAGATTCGTGCCGTATCGTTCGTTCCTTCATTGAGGACTCTGTCAGCTACTTATCCTACGGCGGCCCGATCAATTTCTACGATGTGGTCAAGAAGTACTTAGACAAGCTCATGATTGAAGTGCTGAATGCGGCACTGCTAAGCATGATTCACACAGGCAATATAGGCGTTTCCCAGGCGATGCAAATTGCGGCGAACATAGCTGTTCTTGAGTGCACTTGTGACATGTTTCTTTGTCAGGCTGCCCGGCTTTGCTCCGTTCCGTTACGGTTAGTCAAGAGGCCGAATGCCGGGTTGGCTGCTAAGGCTGTATTCAAGGCATCACAGAATGCTGCCTACACTGCACTGATGCATTTGATCGATTCCAAGTTGGATGATCATCTTGCATTGTTGAACAATATCAATTGGATAGCTGATGACTCGACCGAGAACCCGAATGAGTATGCTAACGAACTCGTCGTGTTTCTCGACAACCTGATATCCACTGCTCAGCAAATTTTGTCTTTGGAGGCTGTTTATAAGATCGGAATTGGCGCTCTTAGCCATATTTCTGACTCGATTGTAGTCGCTTTTCTTAGTGATAACCTGAAAAGGTTCACCCTTAGTGCTGTTGTCGGCATTGGTAATGATGTAAGAGTGTTGGAATCTTTCGCAGAAGAAAGCTTTCAGAATTCCGGCTTGATCGATTTGAACAAAGATCGTAGCTTCAAAGACTGTTTGATAGAGTCCAGGCAATTGGTGAACCTTCTGCTCAGCAATCAGCCTGAGAATTTCATGAATCCTGTGATCAGGGAGAAAAATTATGGAGCTCTGGACTACAAGAAAGTTGCAAACGTCTGCGAAAAGTTCAAGGATGCGCCGGATAGGTTGTTCGGAAGTCTGTCGAGAGGAAATGCGAAGCAAGATGCTCGAAAGAAGTCCATGGACATGTTGAAGAGAAGACTGAAAGACTTCAGTTAACTATCATTCATTCAGTATGCAGTAAGAACTTGGCTTCTTTTTGTTACTTGACTTCAGTTAACATCTTTCTCGTTTCTATCAAAGAAATCTAAACTTGATATTTATACGAGTATCAGAAGGATGATCCAAGGAACTTCCTTGCCATCATCTCTTTATTTATTTGTACATTTTGCAAGAGGATTAGTGTTAAGATCATGCCCAAGCTCTGGAAATTGTTATTGAGCAGGACGTTGATGTGAGCTTAGAATTGTCTTTCTTGAGGATACAATTCAGATGTATTATAGAATTGCCAAAGCTCTGGAAATTGATCCTCCGCTTTCACCCTCAGTTGTTTAAACGACCAATTAGTTCCTCCGCTTTCATGCAGACAACCATAATTAATCCTCCTTCATGGCATCGTCCCCGTCTGGCCATGTCGAAGACCAATCTTCCAGATCTCGACGTTCCTCACCATCTACATGAGCGATCACGTCGACCAATTACTCCTAGTTACAGTAGTACTGTAGTGTCAAATACTTCGAAACATTACACACACATATGTAAGACATACTGCAAAAGTGAGTGAACTACTATTAAACGAAAACCAAATTACCACAAAGTTTCAAATCCATTCCATCGGATGACTCGTCTGTGGTATTTTTTTTATAAATATATAATAAATCAATTCAAAATCACCTTCAGTGGATAAAACGGATTGAAAATTTCATGAGAAAAGAAAAAGCTTAGAGTGCGTTTGGTTTGCATCATTTTCATTTTTATTTTCTGAAAAACGCGTGTTTTCTATAAAACAAAAAATGATTTTTTATCATTATCTGTTTTTCTAGAAAATGATAGTCAATTTTTTAGAAAATGCGCGCGAAAAACGCAAGCCAAACACCGTTTTTCAGAAAACGCGCGTTTTCCAGAAAATGAAAATGGAAAACGCGCGTACCAAACGCCCCCTTAAATTCCCGAGAGAGAAAGAGAGAGTACGAAGCCAAATTGAACAATACCAAAAATAAAGAAACTAATGTTAGTTTTTAGATTACAAATAGAATGCCATAACATCCCATAAGTGGAACTTAAGAGCACAGTTTGGCCACACTTTTAGTACCCACCAAATCCAAACTTCTCTGGGACACTAAGAACAGGCATACATAACCACTAGGAGGATTTTAGAAATACAAGCCACACAGAAAACAGGAAGAAGAAATAAAAGTGACAAGAAAAGCCAGTGGACATTAAATTTACGCACCACACTGAAAAATCTTCTCAGCTGCTATTACTCATCATCAGGCTTGGTTGTTTCTTTGATTTCATCCATGTCCATGCCATCATCCTAAAGATATAATACAAGTAGCCATGAATTAGACTCATGAAGAGGCCAAGGCTTACGGATCAACAATGGCAAAATGGCAAGAATTTTAGGAGAAACGTTTAGGACACCTGCATATCTGAGGTCCACAAGGTAAGGTTGTCACGTAAAAGCTGCATGATCAGAGTGCTGTCTTTGTATGATTCCTCTCCAAGAGTATCCAGCTCTCCGATTGCCTCATCAAAAGCCTAAAATGTGACAAGATAGTTAATGCTACATGGACGATAAGAGTTCATACAAAATCAAATGTACATGGATCACAGCAACTTTGAGAGAGAGATTCTTGGCCAGTAGAGTTCCTGATAGTGGTATATCCACTAATGAAAATTGTTAAGGGGCATCTTGTACCACTGTTAGAAATAGGGCTTTGTCCACTCAATCATCTGATCAAATATTTGACGGATGTCCCATAGACAGGAACTTGAAGGCTGACAACATGCTGAACAAATCTCTCTGCTCCCAAGCCCCATGTCAATAATAAGGTTGAGAGAACCACAACTAAAAATGAGATCCTTCTTAAGTATGCGCACACTTAGCATTTTATCATCATTTTTTTTACGTTAAGCTGAATTTTGTTTACCTAGTTAAGCTGACTTCAGTGTTGGTAAGGATCGCTCACTAGGAAACCAACACCATGTCTTGCTTCAGTGTAAAGTTGATCCAGATGCAGCTTGGATCAAGCCCCTCAATTTGGTGATCTAGTTCAACCAACAAGTGCAATAATCCAATTTAGTAACACGAGGAATATTGGTGCAGAAGGTACCCAGTTATTCACCTTTTAGATGTTCTGTTAGAACCAAAATTTAACAAGATTCTAGTATGCCAATTTTTTTCATAATACAACTCTTTGACCTGCCAAATTGGGCTACGTGTGATACTAATTAGACAAGTGGTGATTCAAAGAGGTGAAAATTGAGAGTCCAGAATCAAGTTGAAGAACCAACTTCAACTGAATTGAAGATAGAGAGGGAAGACAAGTTTAATGAATAGCAAGGGCTACAGGAAGACCTTCTCCACAACAAATATGCAAACCTCATGCTTCCCCTCCCTTTCAAGGGATATTTGAAAAGAAAAACAACTTTAACAGCTTAACACAAAGAAGGTTTTAACCAAAGGATATCGAAGAAGGCCGAAAGTAACATAAAACTTCACCTTACAAGCAATGTTTTTAAACCCATACCAGGCAAGAAGCAGAGGCCCTGCTAATTACCAAATTTTCAGATCAACCGGTCAAAAATTGGGTTCTAGATGGCCTCCATTTAAATAATGAGACTAATTTGGTTTTCACCTCCCAATTAACTGGTTGAACTGGTCAGTCTGATCTAGGTTTAGGAACACTTCTACATTGCAACACAGGGGAAAACATTCCACCATCATCAAGTTTGAGTCCTCTGAATAAACCACCTCATACTTATTAAGTCCCATGAGTGAGTCCCCCTAAGGTTGCTAAGCTATCAGATAACTTTGCAAAACACTCCCAACTAAATCATGAACAAGTCAATTACACAATAAATATGGATAGAGGGCCTATACCTACAAAATGGATCTTTCAAGAATCAAGAAGGCTATGCTTCCCTTAACAATTCTATGATAAATCATGGAAGATGACTTATGTTTCTTTATTTAGTTGACTTGTTCATGAACCCAAAAACAAACACTATTCGGCACTCTACTTTATCTGTTAGTATGGAGATTGTATATCTTGAGACCACTTGACCACCCAATATAGTGATCAAACCGAAAGTGTCCTATTCTAACTCACAAGTTAGTTAGATTGGAGAACATAATCTGACAAAGTCAACTTTATCCAAATTGGAGAGTATATATCAACAGATGTATGCACAATCATTTAAACAACTTTTCCAAGGTCACCATTCAAACACATCCTTCATGTCGCCTATATGCAGGATCTTGAAAAGCTGGCTTATTCTCACTAGTTTACCAAATTAAAGTGTCTATATGATTTGATTATGATGCTCAAGTTCAAGACAATCAATGTCAGTTCTAAGCCAGACGACAACAGTGGATGATTTAATTGGATCCTAGAACAAGTAAAAAATCATGCCAACGACCAAATGAACATGAATTTCAAACATATTTGTTATAAGGTTGGAATGTTGCTTGTGAGTAGCATTAGGGAAGTTCACCATTCAGGTGTCCTGGATATGCAAAGGGTGCACTAGTGATGGCAAAAGGCGATTTGCTCGCCCCTAGCGCCTCCGCCAGCCCATCCCCAAGCCAACATAGAAGAGGTAAATCACGGGTAGACCACATGATAGCAACACCACCATGCGCTAGCCAATTGTCTGCCCTAAGAGGATTTGATCCTGGACCTCATGATGGCAACACCACCATGATATGCAAAGTGTGCACTAGTAACTAGCAAGTAGGAAGTTGCACAAAATGATTAATCAAAATAGTTCAAATTGGATAATACTTGGAAAATTTTACAAAATAATTAGCTGGAGTGGTTGACTACAAGCTGTTTTGCCATAGGTACCACATGAAATTAACCAAACCAGACTAGACAAGCTAATTACACTTCAAAGTCAGTATATTACTATAACATCAGATGTATTGTCATGACTGAGCACCTAGTAAGAAAAAGATCCAGTAGAACAGGATAGGCTCACCTGTTTCGCAAGAAAGCAAGCTTTGTCCGGCGAGTTCAAGATCTCGTAGTAGAAGACTGAGAAGTTCAAGGCCAGTCCTAGCCTAATTGGATGAGTAGATGCCAACTCCGCCGATGCAATATCCTGAGGGAATTACTGATCAGCTATTTTTCGCTAGATTCCCAGAACACAACTTAAATGTTTAATAGCAATAAATGAGAGGTCAATAAACAAAATAAGCAGGGGGAAATCGTCTTTATTAGCAGCATGCACTTAATCTGAAACCCTAAATCGCACCAACAGGAGCACTAAATGAACCAGATCAAGATCCAGAGAACCGGAGTGGACCTGAGCAGCCTTGTAGGCTGAGAGAGTGCCCTCGGCTGCATCCTTTCGCTCGGATCCGATCTTGAACTCGGCGAGGTAACGGTGGTAGTCGCCCTTCATCTTGAGGTAAAAGACCTTGGAATCCGCAGTGGCGGCGGCCGGGATGAGCCGATCCTCGATAAGGCGGAGGATCCCGGCGCATATGTTGGAGAGCTCGTTCTCGATCCGTCCTCGATAAGCGCGGATGGCAGCCACGTGGTCATGGTTGCCGCGGCCCTCCTCCTTCTGCTCGATGGAAGAGACGATCCGCCAGGAGGCTCGGCGGGCGCCGATGACGTTCTTGTAAGCAACAGATAGGAGGTTGCGCTCCTCCACGGTGAGCTCCTCCCCGGCCGGCACCGATCTAGCAACCTTCTCCATGTACTCTACCATCTCCTCGTACCTCTCCCCCTGCTCTGCCAGCTTCGCCAGGTACACACTCTGCTCCCTCGCTGATGCCATCGCCGAAACCTCGCCGCCGCCGCCTGCCGGATAGGATCTGGGCCCCGTAAATGGGTACGCAGCGGAGGCGAAGAAATGGAAATTGGAGATTGGCAGCTCAATTTATCACCGTCGTAGTCCACAACAGTCCACCCAAAACAGTTACCCCAAAGAGCACCCAGAAATTATCGTCTCAGTACATTCGTAATTTCAATTTTCCATCATTTTCAATTTCTTCGTTTTTTTTTGGTAGTTTAATAAACTTAAACAACAAACCTGATAATAAAAAATTAAGTAATTAAAAATTTTACTCTCTAAGAGTTGTACTTTTTTAATAAAAAAAACTAGAAAAAAGGATTTAGAATTTGTCCGCGCGTTAATTTTCGTCCATCTTTTCATCCATTAAAAATTAGGTGGAATGAGATTTTGTCTTCTCTGAGAAAAATCTCTTATCTCCTTTCCCAATCCTAGTGGGGTAAAGTCCGATGGTGTCGCCATAAGGCTGCCAACTTGTAGGGCCGCAGTGGCCGCAAACTCGCAGCATCACGGTGGCCACGAACGTGCAGTCACCGTTGCCGCAAACTCCCACGAATTCCCATTCGCGACGAGGCTGCCGGTTTCCAACGTCGGCGTTGCTGCAAGTTCACTCTATTTTGCCGAGAATCAAGCAAATTATACTAGCGTCTGAGTGTGAATAGATGATTGGAAAACATAGAAATCCATGTATTTTGAAGTGATAGAACACGGCGAAACCTTAATTTATTTGCTTTGTTTCTCGTCGAGCTTCTCCGTTTATGAGTTAAACTAGTGTAACTAATCCGTCAATGCTTACAGTGTCGGAGAAAAGAGGCGGACGACGGCTCCTACGAAAAACTAACCACATGTGATTCAATTTTGGAATACCGGTGACAGATGAGAAGGGGCTCATAAGTTTATTTTAAACAGATTTGATCAATTTCAGATCCAATGCAAATGATAGTAAATGACGAAAAGGCCAAGCAACACATGGGTGTTTAATTCGACAGTGGACACATTCCAAAAATAACGACGAGCGCTAATAAATGACCAAAAGGAACTTCATAAATAATTTTGCTTCATATTATTGATTTTAAAAGCATAAACCTTTTGTGGACGCTTTTGAAGACCATTAATTAGGCATGGGTCATGCTTCTTACACAAAATGAACAAGTTATACCAAAAATAAAAAATTACATGCAAAAAAAATAAATACATGCAAAAAAAAAAAAAAAAAAAAAAAAAAAAAAAACAGAAGAAGGAAAAAAATCCGCTAGTACTTATATTTTCAATACCAACGATTTAGCGCACAGTTTCTGAGAGGTTCTAAAATATTTTACTTTAAACGGAAGGCCCTAAGTTATCATTTAACATCATCATAAAAAATTTAAAAAAATTATAGATTCAGGGGGTGTTTGGTTGATGGGTTTAAGAATGAGGAAATGGAATGATAGTAAAAGATAGTATTTGGATTGTGGGTTTGGGAATGACATTTTGGGAATGATTACTAGATTTATGGGAATCAACAAAATCCATATAACTTGATGGGTTTCATTTCCATTCCTATTCCCATTCCACCCTACTATCAAACTCATACACATAGTCATTCCCATCATTTAACCAAACGCCCCCTCACTACATTAACGCCCCCAGTAGCAGCCCGACGGATATGAAGGGAGGTAAATACAGATACACAGACGTTAAGCGCATGATAAAGTAAACCCCAAGTTATTAGTTCCTGAGAATCGACCTCTGATCATTACGTCAGAGATATCATGCACCCACCGTCTGTGCTATGTACTGAGAGCATTACAAAAGCTTATAGAATAGAGGGGACAATTAAAACTTTATTCTGGCCCTAGTGAACAAAGGAGAATCAAAAGATCAAATAACTTATCAAAATTTAGACAGGGGATTAACAAAAGAGAACTCTAGGCTAGATACATACCTTGATTAGAATGAGAACAAAAAAATTACAAATTTTAGATGCTAGATTTGCAGTTAAAATGCAATTTTCTCAGCCAAATTCTGGGATCAAAAGGTGCATCCTAGGAAAGGAAGAAAGTAAATACATTCATAGGCCATTTAGGTAAGATTGTAGTAAGGTTCCCATTTAGTATCAAACCAACAGGACAAGGATCATTCAAATAAGTTGGACACAAGATGATATGAAGAAAATTTAAACTTCCATAGGCCTAGGATTATTTAATGCCGTATACAATGCGCAACCTCCATATGTAGCAATTCAAATGCTGACTAGAATAACTTAAATTTTGTATTACACAATGTATACACTCCACATATAAGTACCATACAAAGTCTTAGTATGTTTTGGATCATATGCAACAAAAGTGTGAGTAAACATCGATGGAACAATCATCTATATTGGAATATGCTTCTTAATTTGCATAAACAATAAGATTTGGATGCAATAATAGATCTTACACAGAGTTTAATGAAGAGGTAAGTTCATGTCTCCAACCTCGAGTAGTTTTGACTCACATGCATGACATAGTTGGGACTCATGCATCATGAATATCATAAAGAATAAATTCATGTGCAAATATCATGCATATCAGTTGTCAATATAATTTTTTTCTTTAAGCTACAAAAGCATTATAACAAAAGGAGAGTCTTGGCACAATAGTTGTTGTTTTATGACATGGTAGTCATGGGTTTGAATCGTGAAAATAACCTCTTGTAATATAAGATAAGACTAGGATAAGACTGTATACAATAGACCCTTCCCGGAACCTCACATTAGCGGGAACTTCATGCACCGAGCTGTCCTTTTTACAAAAGCATTAAAACACAAAATGCTAGCGAAAACAATTCTTCTATATATACAATTGTTTTCTAATTGACTGAATTGTGTTGAATGCCAGAAGTTACCTGGATATGCATAGTTGGCACAATTCGGAGTACTGAGCAAAAGACATGAGAAAAGATGACATGTAAAATATACCAATGTCTAAGACTCTCCGCCATGATACCCTTGTGCAGTAGTAGTTCAAGTTGATGCGTCAGTTTTGGGTTAGTGATATCATGCAAACAGATTGAGTTGAAACCCAAATCTATTGAAAACTTGAAACTGATAGACTTTGATTGCTTAAATAGAAAAAGACATTCATATCATCACATAAAGAACATAACTCTTTCTCCATTTAAGACTTGAGAAAAACTCATCTCTAACTTTGGCAAATGAGATCCTTATAGTTTTAATAGTGCGATAGCTTTCAGCCAACAGATACCAGTACTGTTTATAAAGGAAGTAATAGATCTGTTTTTTCAAATGTCACAACCGAAAATTCACCAATCTATGCTTTATTCTCCAAGAATCTAGTGTTTACCCCTTCCTAGAACAAGAAAGAAATTTGCCTTCCTAAATGAATTCAATCCCTCAGATGCAATTAACAGCAATAGTGTACTGTTATTCAACCCTACAATTCCAAACTATTGATTGGTATAGAAGAAAATTAAGAGGCTATGGTGAAAAAACTTCTTGAGCATAAATTAACAAATGAAGGCTCAATGATATGACTCATCAGCATCCAAAATCTAATTATTGTTAACCGAGATGTAAATAACAAAGGGCTAGTGTGTGAGTTTGCTTGACCTTGTTTAGTGCCCTTCCAATCCTATGACTTCTTTGCTTTCTTGGTAGAAGCGAAAGCATCAGCAATCATGTCTAAGAGGCACTGTTCTGACTCCCTTATCATATGGGTCTGCTTCCTTTGCATCTCCATCCAGTCTCTTTCTAGCTCCCTCAACAATTCCATTCTTCGCTTCTCAATCCTCATCAAGCCCTCACTGAACCCTCTCACAACAGCAGACAGATGCGACATGATCTTTTTGCCACTGCCTAGAGCTTCACCCTCTGAATCTTCCTCATTGGATTCATCTGCCTCCTCTTCTTCCACCTCAAAATGTCTCCTTTTGGGAGGAACGTGATTCCTGGAAATCCTCGAAGGGCCCCGGTGAGGCCCCTGAAGGATTCCATTAATACTCCGAACGTTGTTTTCAACTCTCTCAACCTCCTCGTCTTCTTCCTCGTCTTCGTCGTCGGTGGAGCGAACGTCGAGAGCACGCCCAGCCGCAGCCGGTGGGCGTACGGTGATAGGGAGGGGGCCGCGCTCCATGCGGTCCATGCGGCCGAAGAAGGACCAGGCAGAGGCGACGGGGCGTTGCCGCTCCGCGCGGTACCGCTTTCGAAGCTTCTCGATCTTGTGGCGACACTGGGTGCCGGTCTTGGAGGGCTCCTCGAGGCCGCATCTGGCGGCGACGGCGGCGGCGACTTCCTCCCACTGCTGGGCCCTGAGCTGCCCGCGCTTCAGGGCGTACCACCTCTCCTCGTAGGCGTCGATCAGATGGGCGGTCTCGAGGTCGGACCAGGGCTGGCCCGGGACGGTCTTCCGCGACCGAGGCAGCGGCGGGCCGGCCCATCGCTCCAGCGATCCGGCTGCGGCAGCCATGGGTTTTTGGTACTGGAAGGCAGATGCGAAGGACAAATTAGGGTTTGCGTTTGGGGGAACGGGGCGACGGGGGTGGGTGGTGGCGTGGCCAGGTGGTTGAGTGGTGGTGGCGGTGGTGGGGATAAGGATTGGGTGGGTCGGTGGTGGAGGCGGGTCCGATCCGACTCGATTAGGTGATTAGACCGGACCGGTCCGGTCGAGATGGAGGAGGCAGGGCGTGGGAAGGTGGCGGTGGCGGCGGTGCAGTCGGCGACACGGTGAAGAGGGAAGGTATGGTTTGGCGCTCGCACGTGACGTGGTTTTTCTGTGCGAGATTTCAAATTCTAGATATTTCTTATATATAATAAAATAATAATTAAAAAATAATAAAGAATACCAATATAAATTGAATGGGCTATGTTAAAACGAATAAAATATACACTAATTACGATGAAAATTAAGTAATTACAATTGCTTTTAGTTCTTTGATTTGTTGGTGTCGCAAAAAAAAATGGCCATTAAAAATTTATAATTCATCAAATAAGCTTCCCATTGCAACTATTTGCTGATTATACACGGGATACCTCGTGTCTGAATAATAATAATAATAATAATAATAATAATAATAATAATAATAATCTAATTATATACACTCCTTTAATGGTGAAGTCTTGTTAAGAGGTACCCAAGTGGTTGCCCGAGGGGCTAAGGGCAGTGAAAAAGAAAAAAACACTTAGATCCATAGTAGAAAAAAAAATAGTGAATGGTAACTAAAAATAGTGATACTCATAGCCCATAGCTTAAGATAGTGAAAGCTTGAGCCAATTCAAGCTTAGTCAGCTTGGTCAATCTTGACCTAGGAAAATTGTACTAACAATCTTCCCCTTTTGATATTTGACAATGCGTTTAAGTTAGGCTAATTCCAGAGCTTCAACTTCTTCTTCATGTCAAAGCATGAATGAGGGTTTCTTCCATTCTGCCCCTTAACATAAAGATTTCATAATTTTCCCCTATGAACATAGAGAATTTTCCTAACTTAAACTCTACATTCTCCCCCTTTGACACATATCAAAAACTCTTCTTCTTAAGAGGTATCTCATATTTTTCACAACCTCATTTGTTATTCACAACATCACTATAAAGGTCTCATACCCTTCATTGTGTTTAATGCTCACCCTTGAGCATTAATCATTAATGACAATGAAGATTTTTAATCTTCCATTGTCTCCCATGCTCAACTTTGAGTATTCATAACAAAAAAGTTTTCCAACCTTCAATTATTTCATTGTTTACAAATAAAATGCAAACCATGTTTTTAAGGAGTAGCTCCCCCCTCAAAACATGCTCTAAACTTCTATCATTGCATCAACAATAACTTGGATTTTCTAAACCTTTAGAAAGTCCACAATTTAAAGTTTTGAGGTTCAAAATTTGACTTTGAAACTAAATCTTATCTTAAACTCCAACTTAGTCTCTTTTAACCAATCCTTTCTTGTTTTAATAAGAAAACTATCCTTAAATGTTCATAATTAAATTTTTTAGGGTTAAGAATGGTTAACATGACTAAACATGGCTTAATCAACTTAAATAAACTTATTTAAGCTAAAATAAGGGCCTTAATCCCTTAAACAAAGCTCTTAATCACTTAAGAGCAGCCTTAATTGATTAAAGTTGGAATTTAATCGATTACTAAGTGTTAATCGATTGTTCTAATCGATTAAGACATTTAATCGATCATAGTAATTGATTATATGAGCCACTGTACTCACAGGAATTCACCTTAATCAATTGACCTAATCAATTAGGGTTGGGTAATTGGTTGCTATAATCGATTCTCATTTCTGATTTCTGAAATTCAATTTTAGCTTAATTTTAGAAATATCTTAAAATTTTTATAAAATCATGAAAATTTATATAGATATTATATAAGGCATAATCTATCATGGAAAAATAATTTTCTAAGAAAATACGTCCTATTTTCAAAGATTGATACGAAGTTAGAAACTCTTGAAAACTTCAATGTTCTTCCAAGTTAGTATTTAACTATCCAATGGTGATTCCTATCAAAAGATATCCTTCACCAAGATTTTTCAATATATATTTAAAATCATTTTCAAAACTAAATTTACAATCACGATCTTTGAGCTAAATGCACATGACTTGTACATTTGCTTTCCCCCATGATTGGATAACACACAAATTATGTGTTTTGATGAAACTAGAACTCAAAAAGATGCATTAAATAAACATCTTGGGTTTTGTTCATCCTTCTAATATCTCACTTGTATCTATTGTGTATTAAAACACATACAAGTCAACTTATAGTCCTAGTAAGATGTAGATATTAGTTTTGCCCTAAACTAAGGGATTATGTATTTCTATCTACACATTTTAAAAATTGATCATCCACATAGGATGTCACTTGGTGATTATCTGAACTACTGAGATCAGGGCTCTATTTATAGTCTGTTGGTAGAATCTAACCCTTTGCTGACGTGGTAGCTCTGGGTGCCTAGAAGGGTTCTGGGCACCTAGGTGTGGATAAAACTTTATCCATGTCACAATGGTGCGGAAAGGATAATTTCATCTTGGTTAGGGTGTGTGGACCGTGTTGAACTCGCTCATTTGAGGCAGGCGCCTGGACTTGGTCCAAGCACCCAGACAGTCAACATAGTGTTGAATATCCGATTTCTCTTTCATTCCGGCTATGTTCTCTTGAGTGATTTCGGCCATCAGAAATAGGGCTCACCCGAATCCATTTTCTGGCCACCTCCTTGAGCAAGCTTGCACTCCGACTTCTCGTCCCTCGGAAACATTGCACGCTTCCTTCTCGTTCACTAGCGTACTCTTCCACAGCACCTCGTCCCTTGGACGCACCGAGCCCGTTGACTCTCTCCCGTATCATCCTTCTCGCTAGCTGCGTATTTCGCTCTAGTTCTTGTGCTCCTAAGTTCTTGCACACTTAGACACAAGACATCAAACATATACAGAATTCAACTTAACTAGGTTGACCACATCAAAACTACCTCAGGATACCTATATAGTTTAGTGGGGGCAGACACATAAATCATTATTAACGCAAGAAGGGACGACAAGAGGAGGTGAATTGCCTAAAAAAAATAACCCTTTCTTGTTCTTTTGATTTGATTAAGCTAGCACAACTAAAATGAACATATTAACAAAACTGAACAACTAATGAAAAAGAGGTAAATCAATTTACTTGGTTACTTAGGTGATTGTTAATCCAAAATGATAAAGAAAGCTCCACTAGTCAATGTCCTTTGTTGAAGGTGGATAAGCCTCTTATACTCTTTTTAGGTTCAGAAAATACTAGAAAATTGAATACAGGATTTGTAATTCAGTTTTTGTATATTTTCTAGCTCCAGGGGTCATTTTATAACCCTTGAAAAATGTTATCCGCAGCTTAAAAGCTCCTTAAAAGTAGTCCAAGGCACTTTCCATCAGATAGATTTTATCTGCCGAGGATAAAATTTTATCCTCGGGTAATAGCTAGTGAAGGCACCTTCCATAGGCTGTAAGGCACCTTCCATGAAGCATTGAAGGCGCCTTCCAGCCCATAGAAGACGCCTTCCACAAGGTAGACCAGGCAAGTCTTCTTAAGGTGATGGTCCGATTATCCAGAGTTGCGCTCACCCAAACCTAACACAGGCCTTCTCCTCGAGCATGCTTCCTTCCCGGCTTCTCATCCCTTGAACATTACACATGTCCTTATCATCTATCAGTATACTTTTCCACAGCACCTCGTCCCTCGGATGCACTGAATCCGTCGACTCCTTTTACTTGTCATCCTTCTTGTTAGCTACGTCTTCCGCTCGACTTCTTGTGTTTCTAAGCTCCTACACACTTAGACACATGAATCAAATACATAGCACATAACTTAACTTGGTTGATCATATCAAAACTACCATGGAGTACTTACAATCATGTTCTGAACCAAGTGGATATAAGACGAGTGAAAGGAACAAGACATGACTCATTGTAGTTGTTGAAGGGTTCAAAACTAGTTCTGAATCAACTGTGATTTTTTGGTTAATTGGGGATCATGATGTACTTCTATGTGCTACTCATGATCGATCTATAATTAAATAGTTGAACCTCTTGTGTCACATGCATTATGAGTATCTAAAATACATAAAAACAAGTTTAAAATTTTGATTTTCAAATCAAGAGATAAGTTGTTTGATTGAACCAAATGAAGGGCAAATATGGAAGATGAATTGTCGAAACGGAAGCTCGATGAGCCACATCTCTTATGAAAGAGTTAGACCCTATTTCATTTAGTACTGAACCAAATTGGTTTGGTTTAAACTAAGTTGGTTTGTTTGTGAACCAAATCAAGAGGTTATTAAGCCAAATTTGGGTTAAGAAATTTGAGTCGAGTTTAAACTTTTTAATCCAACTCATCCAAATAACCTATATATTGATACAAAAGGGAGAAAATTAATAACCAATTCATTATTTGTGAGTTTAGGTTTTTGGAAATCTATCCTCCCTCTCTCTCCTCTCCTCTCTCTGTCGTCATCCATGAAAAGCTAAGGAAGAAGTTTTTCTTCCTCAAGCTTTCGTGCCTTCTTCCTTCTCTTGGATCACATCGCCTCCACGCTTGACTAGTACCAATCAAAGATGAACCTTGTTACTCATCGGAATAATTTTGAAGAACTTGGCGTGAATACGAATAGAGATGAGATTCATGGACGCCGCTAAAGTTGATGCTCTTTTCCCTACGCATCATCTGTAAAGTATGCCTAGAATAATTATTATTCTTAAACTTTTATTTTATGATTATGTCTACATGATTGTATTCTGTACATGTGTGGTGTGTGTTATAATGAAATAATTTTATTATCATATTTTTGCTTCCGCTGCATGTTTTACGAAATGTGCTAAGTACAAACCACATCAGGCATATCCCAACAACTTGGTGGGATTATCTATGAGCCATGGATGATCATGGGGATTTTAATTCAATCTTATCAATTGATGGAAAAAAGGGGTTCTCTAGTTATAAACCATGAAATTAGAGATTTTCAAATATTTACTTAGGTGTACGATTTGGCGGATCTTCGCTCCATTGGATGTCGACTCACTTAGACCAATGGGATAGTTTCTTCCAAATTGAATAGAGTTTTGGTTAATTCATATTGGTTGATGACAAACTATGATGCTTATGCGGAGTTCATGGCATCTGGTTGTTTCTCAGATCACTCTTGTGTCATAGGGTCCACCCTTGTAAAAGATAGAGCCACGAACCGACCTTTCAAATTTCTCAACTTGTGGACATTACATGGGGATTTCAAGAAGGTGGTGGAGGATTCATGGGTTGCTCCAGCTATAGGGAATGCTTAGTTTGTGCTCAAGACAAAATTAACCCGATTGAAAAGTCGGTTAAGGGAGCTAAACAAGAATTATTTTGGGCATATCTCGGAAAAGGAGAAAAGAGAAAAGTCAAATTTAGAGGAGATGCAAAAAGGAATTCTAGAGAGAGGGGATATTCTTACGGACTATGGGTAAATACAAATGTAAACCACTCTTCTTGCAGAGGTAGAGAAGCAATTCTATCAATAACAGGCGAAGAGTGTTTACTTAAGAAGTTCAGATAAAAGCACAAAATTTTTCTATAATGTGATGAAGTGTAGCAACAAAAGGAATGATATCATCACCTTCACCAAAATAAATGGTAATCAAACAAAAAGTTTGAGAGGGGTGGCGGATGAATATGTGGATTTCTTTCACTCTTTGCTTTGGCATTCAGTATAGTGCAATATGTGCGACAATGCGGTGTTAGTGTAAACCCTAAGAACCAATCAAAAGTTGATTGACTTAGGATGTATTGTATCATATTTCATTAATAAAATATAATAGTTATTATATTTACTTCAAATTTGTGCTAGATGAGTAAGTATAATAATGTCATAGGGTAGTAAACTCTAGTCTGTAACATATCAATTGGTTGAATTGATAGTAGAAGTTTGTTTATATATATAGACACTACTCTTAATTATTCCTAGTCAACTATTAATATGTAAAGACAATATTAGCGTATTGAGACTAGCATGTCGGTCAATTGATGACTTAATCCCGCAAGTCATGGATATTAAATATCACATTCACACATGAGTATATATTAGATAATATGTACTAAATTAACACGCTATAAGATGTTTCATAGATCATTATATGAGTGTCATAAACATTCTCATAGTGACTATGAGTATGAATAGTCCTTAAATCTGAAGTCACTACGGTTCTCTATATAAGGAGTTGTGTATTTTGGTATCGTCAAATGTCACTTGTAACAAGGTAGACTATAAAGTTGATCACTATGTATGTAATAAGTTATGTGGAGGGATGTGAGTGATGTAAATGATATTTATCCCTTCCATATGATGAAAGTGATATTTGTGCACCCCTTGATTAAGTAGGACATAAGAATGCATGATCATGCTTGTTCTTATTATTTTTTGTTTAGTATATTCCACCACGCACTAACACCTTGTAGAGAAGAAAGCACATTGGGGGTGACCTAGCTATCCAACCTCCCTTCAAGCCGGCCACCGATCCCCAACAAGTGGTATTAGAGCAAGGATGCTCTTCAACGGACTAATCGCCAAGAAGAGCACTTCATCAAAATGATCGGCTCAAATATTCATCCACCCAAATTCAAAGGAGACTTCTCTTGGTGGAAGAAGAAAATGGAGGTATTTTTCAATACCAATTTTGACATTATGCTAATCATGAAAAGTGGTTTTGAAGAGCCCAACGATGAACACAATGAGACAATCGACATAATAAGATGGACCAAAAGGCAAAAAGAAGAGCATCTAGCAAATTTCAAGGCAATGCATCACGTACTACATGTTCTTCCACAACAAGAAGTAACAAGAATTGGAAACTATACAAGTGCCAAAGACTTGTGGGAAAAGCTAGTGGAGCTTCATGAAGGGACATCGGAAGCAAAATTGGCAAAAAGAGACCTCCTTCGAACTCAACTCAACAATATCAAGCTTGAGAAAGGAGAAAAGGTATCAATTTTACATTCTAGAATTAAGGAAATTATTAATGGACTAATAAGTGTAGGTGAGACACTTTCAAATCGAGATATGATGATGAAAGCCCTAAATGCTTTCCCAAGAACCACAACTTGGAGCTCCATTGTAGATTCATACTACATATCAAAGGACCTAAAGAAATCCTCTCTAGATGAACTCTTCTCAACAATGGAGTTTCATGAAACAAGAGTTGAAGGATTAGATGGAGAAGCTCATAGATCAAGAGGAGTAGCCCTTGTGGCAAACAAGGGAAAGGGAAAGAAGAAGAAATCTTCATCTCCACCATCCTCCGACTCTGAAGAATCAAATACCTCAATGGATAGCGATCAAGAGGTATATTGTTAGAGTGTATACTGAAAGCCTAAGCTTTTGTAAACATTTATTTTGAATAAAGAATCACATTTGGTCAAATTATCTACATTTGTTTGTGGTTGTTCAATTAATTTATATTGTAGATATACTACAACAAAAATGTTAAAAGACAACACCCCTACGACAACGATTTTAGAAGGAAGTGTTGTTAATTTGGTTAAAGACAACAATTTTTGACAAAACCGTTGTCTTTGAGCTTTCAAAAAAAAACAAAAGACAACAGTTTTGTAAAAACTGTTGTCGTTGAGCGACTTTTTGTAAAATCAACAACACATTTTACAACGGTTTTCTAAAACTGTTGTCTTTAAGCGCTTTCTTAGGGGGTCAAAGACAACGGTTTATTAAAACCGTTGTCTTTGACTTTTTTCTTTCGCCGTTTTTTCCCTTCACAGTTTTTGTTGTGGCAGTGTTTTGCATTCCCTCCGAAAATTTTTTAGCACCCTATTTTCCCCCTTAGCCTTCCCGAACCCTAAACCCCTCTCCTCATACGATCTCTCCCCCCTCCCGACCTTCCTACCGAAACCTTCAGAAGGGGTGAGAGGAGGGATTTTAGGGGCTCCCTCCTCCTCTTTCCCCCTCTGCTCATCGCCATCGCCAGATTCCCGTTCGCACTGCCGTTTCGGTGCCCCCAACTTCACCCTCAGCCCCGGCACGCTGTACGACGTGCTCAGCGTCGCCGCTGCCACATCGGGGCTCGAGATCATGGTGGCTTACTGGAGGCTCGCCGGCGCATGCCACCCGGACGCGGTGGTCGCGGCGGACCGGCTGACGAGTTCATGTGGATCCACGCGGCCTACGAGACGCTCTCCGACCCGGACAAGCGCACCGAATATGATCGAGGGGTCCTCGTCGCCGATCGGAGATGGAGGTCGTTCCATTCTTCCTGATCATCGTATTCCTTCTACGCCGGCCGACGCCAGCCGCGGACGTGGGAGATGGACCAGTGCTGGTAACTAACAAGATGCATCAAAGGTGTTTGATTATATGCCGATCTCAAATTTCTACCCCAAATTGCTTTATTGTTGTTCTTTGTACATGTTCACAGATCGAATAATCTTTGATCTCGCCAAACAACCTCTTCCTATTTCAATTTTGTTTTCCCTTTTCCTTAGGCAATCGTATTAATCTAAGATTGCAATCAAAACTAAAGACAACCTTTGACTTCATGTTCTGTTTGCTTTAAAAACAAGAAGTTCTGAGATTTCTTGGATCTCTATTTGATCTGTGAATTGATTAGCAACTCTTTGGTTTTTTCAAGAAAGGTTTTTACTCAAGTTGCTACAATTAATTCATAGATGCAAATGGAGGAAGCATTTGATTGTGATGGTTTCTCTTCACCTTCCTTTAGAGGAACAGCTGAACAACTTTGTAACAAATGAATAAGCCTTCTTGTCTCATCTAACCTTAAAAAGTGTACCAGCTTCCTACTTCCTTGAGTTAGGACATGGAGGCAGTGAGGATGGTAGTAATTATGAGTAAGAACATGGAGGCAGTGAAGATGAGTGAAAGGTATGTCTCACCTAGGTTTTGTTTGGAAAAGTGATTTTTTTAAAAAAAATAATTTTATTAAACATATTTAAAATCATTGGGGTAAGTGACAAGGCTTGCAAAGATGAAATGTGAGTTTTTCCAGGTTGTGTTGTTTCATTATTTGTCAGCATTTTGCAATCAATTGGTTTATAAGAATCTTTGAATTTTTGAAGCATATGTAATGAAGCATTATTTTAAGAACTAGGAGAAGCTGCTTTTATATAAATGTGAGTTTGTACAACTTCTGTGTTTCTTCCTTTGGCGATAAGAATTTATTGCTTGGAACTGCAGAATTCTCCTTTTTCTCTGCTTATGTTTGGAACTAATCTTGCTTTCTGAAAACCATTAGTGTTTGTATAATGGTGTTGTATCTGCCTCAAGGTTGGAATTGGTCTTGCTTCCTTCCTTTGAGAAATGGAAATGAAAATTCATATACAATTGAAGTAATTGTTTATGATTATTTTCTGTGACAACAGAGAATTCAATTGTGTTACTCTGCTGATTTTCCTTGCTTAAATGTTGGAAAACCAAAAGGACCATCATATGTGCCCCTTGAGGTTTTTGAGCTCATTCTACTTCACTTTTTTTTAATTTTTTTTTTGAAAGAACCTTTATTTTTATCCTGACAAATTTGGCAAACTATTCAGTTCTGCTCCTTAGTTTCACTGCAAAGATATACCAAATCACTGTCAACATTTCAACAAGCTTCCCTGGTGGAAAAGTCAAGGCTGAAGCCTTATGAATGAATAAGTGTCCTCAGTGAGGTATGTGTCGATCTTTAAGATTGGTTTTGTTGGTATGACATGTATGCTGTTTTTTCATGCTTATCCTTGGATGATAGATAGGCTTTGAGATTCAATAATTATGATGCTCACCCACTCCTACATGCATGTAGCGTTAGCATTGCCACTGCTTTTACTCAAATAGAAGGCATAGTATTGCAACCTCCCCGGGTATGGTTTTATGTTTTGTCTTTATATTTTTACGTATTATTTGAGGTTATTTATGACAAAAGCAAATGCTGCAGCTCAGAGTTGGCAATGGAGAGCACTTTATTCCATCAAGGGGGAGATGGAATTTTAACCAAAAGGTGTTTTTTTTTGCTTTCAATGAGTTTATTATTATAGTTAAAATATATACCTCTTTCAGAAATTGATGGAGCCATCTCAAATCACCCGTTGGGTTGTTGTTAATTTTTTAGCTCGACGTGATGTTTCAAGCCTCATACATGACATGCGCAAATACACAAATATGAAGCGCATTATATGTTTTAACATTACTTTTTTCCCATGGAGTTTTAAATGCAGGGACAATTATTTTTAACCAAATTTGTCATCCAAGGAATTATGACTTCGACATGTGCTCTATTGCTGGCATGATTGTAAGCTCTGTGTTTCAAAAGTTGTACTCTATTTAAAGCCTTTACATTTATAAATTTTTAGCATTCTTGGTCGGTGTGGATTTTATTTGGGTGCTTTCTTTTTTACAAGTACCTGCTTTGTGAATTACTAGGTATATTTTCAAAATTAAATTATCAATGTTCTTGACAGGAACTTGCTTTGTGGATTAAATTCTGCCATTTGTCTAAATAAATTCAATATTTCAAGAGCTATAAGTAATTCAAGTTTTTCTTATATTGGTGTTTGTAATTTCATAGGGTACAACCCGACCCACTCATTACTTACTGATTTCCTGCAGGAGCTTGTTTATTCCCTTTCTCATGTGTAAGTACTTGTTTATATATACGTAACTAATATTTTAGTTCTCCAATGATTAATATTGTAATTGAGATATCCTATTCTATGTCCAAATGTACAAATATAAGAGGAGTACAACTGCGATATCTGTGGGTAAGTTGGGCAGTGCTCTTAAGTTTTTTCGTGATTTGTGTCATACCTTATAAATTATTAAGACCCCTGTATTGAAAAATCTGGATTGTGGTTTCATTTGAAGGTTTGACTATTCTTTCCAAGTTAAACTTGTGAAAATTTTAGGTTAACTAGAGTCCATCCAATCCTACCAGACAAGATTAGTGACTGGTTCCAGTTTCAACCTGAAGTGAATTGTCCAAGATTTTGAAACTTGTCTCCTTTGATCATAAATAACTTGCATGTTTTTACAAGATCTAATAAACATTTCTTTTATTTATATGATTGTTTTTACAAGATCTAATGATTTTTTTTCTATAATTGTAGATTGTGCCTTGTCCATTGTTAGCACTTGCAATTTACTTGGAAGTTATTTCGGTGTTGCCCTACATAAGGTCAACGACTGATGCAAAACATAAAGGTAAAACCTAAATTATCATATCTTTGCATATTCATAAATAAAATATGTTGTCTTTTAACATTTTAGCTTCTGTTGTGTTTTTTGTTTTTTTAACTCATGTAGTTCAATGAAATAATGGGTCAAGCTTTCGAATCCAGGTTCGGTCTGGAGAAGGACCATAGTGAGTACTTAACCAAATACCAAAGGTTTCATTGATTCAAATGAAACTTGAGGGACTAAATTTAAGTATTCAAACCTCTATCATGATCATGGATATTGGCTAAGTCTCAACTTATTAGGAGGTAAGAAATGACCCCTCTTTCTTCTTTAGAAATCTAGCACATCATATTAATATTTTTTTTCTTCTTTTCATCCTGAAGGAAAGTAATCTCCAGGACGTTTATTTTCAGAAAAGGGATAAAGCTGGGTTTGCAAGCTAAGTCTATGAAGTTTTGTATGCAGAAAAAGGACCAGTACGTGAAGATTGTTAGCACATCCTGATCACTTGATTTATTCAGAAACGGATAAGTTAATTTGCATGGTTGTGGTTTGATAAACTTAATTTTATGGTTGTCATGAACTTATGGTCATGTTTGGATAGCTTAGCTTGTAGTAATTGTAGAAGTTTATAAACTTAACTTAAGTGAATGTACATATATGTTGTACCAGTTTTTGGTTGAGACAAGATGTATAAAACGCAACTGAATGTATATATGTTGACAATGGTTTTGTGAATGTATATATGTTCTACATGTTTGTGTGCAAAAAAATTATTTTATCTATTCGTGATGCATTTTCTAATCAACATAGACAACAATTTTTTAACCGTTGTGAAAAGTATGCAAAGACAATGGTTTAAAACTAAATTTGGAAGAAAGACAACAGTGTATTTGTTGTCTAAAGCATATCTACGATCAAAATTATTGCAAAACTGGCAATTACAACGGTTTTATATGTTTCAGAACTGTTGTCATTGGTATTAAAAGACAACACTTTAAATCCGTTGCATGACTGTTGTCTAATGTGATCAAAGACAACGGTTTTAAACCGTTGTCTTTTACCGCACATTTAATAACAGTGCCAATTACAACAGTTTTAAAGAGCCTACGACAACGGTTTTTAACCGTTGTCTTTTAATATTTTTGTTGTAGTGCAAGCTTAGTTGCACCAAGCTCCTCATGTGTGTTTCACTAAGTCCTGCAAGACTCAAACACACATATCAAACACATATGAAAGTCTAACTTAAACTCTTTGACATACACATCAAAATCATGATCGTACCGATCAAACTTGGGTCGATTGCATCAATAGATTGTTGGGGTTACAAGGTTGCAAATATAGTCCCACATTGAAAACACATGGGAAAGATCATGGGTTTATAAGAGAAAAGATATCTTTATTGGCATGAGGCTTTTTGGGTAGAGCCCAAGAGCAAAACCATGAGAGTCTAGGCCCAAAGTGGACAATATCATGTAATTGTGAAGATATCTAAATTTTTATCGATCCTACAAATAGTACCAAGGATCGATTAAAGAATACGTCATAACAATCTCTTATTTTATATCGCTAAATGATGGTTTTTATGGAGTTTTTAGTGGACAACATGACTTGAAGCAAGATGACCTCCTATCACTCATGCTTTTCGGTTTATGTATTGAGGTACTATCAAGAATAATGCATGATGTTTCCTTGCTACCCTCTTTTCACTTCCACCCTATGTGCAAAGGGATTGGTATCACCCACCTTGTTTATGCTGATGACTTGATGTTGTTCGCACGGGCAGATGAAACCTCCCAAGGTGTTGACGGACTGTTTGAAACAATTTTGAAATGAGGCGGGATTGAGGGATAATCCATTGAAATCTCATATGTATATGGTAGATGTTGATGATAGAATGAAGAGTCGACTACTCAACATTATGGGGTTCCAAGAAGACATGTTTCCATTCCGATACTTGGGTGGAAAGGTTGTGAAATGCAAATTATGATCCCTTAATTGATAATATCACAAAGAAGATAAAAGCTTGGCCGAAACATACTCTATCCTATGCGAGGCGTTTGGAGTTGGTTAAATCAATCCTCCAAGGGGTGGCGTGTTATTGGCTCTCCTCGCTTCCCTTCCTTGATGGTGTTATTGAGAGATCAAAGACCTATATTGAATATTTGTGTGGTCCCCAAGCACCCTCCAATATCATAGGTCACTATTTGCCTTTCTATTGACTATGGACTTCGTAATCTCCGCGCATAGGACAATGCACTACTAAGCAAGACACTATGAGAAATTCAATCCAAAATGGATTCGCTATGGGTAAGATGGGTGCATTAACAGTACATCAAGGGTACTAATCTTTGGCAATGGAAGGACAAGGCCTTAGACTCTCCCCTTATTAAATGACTCATTGACATACATGTTAAAATTTTACAGGGCTTTCATGGACAAGGGGCGACCAACATGGAGTTGATTGGATGGTTCGTGTTAAAGAAAAATGAGACTGCAAACACCTATGAGTTCTTCAAGTCAAGAGGACTAGTGGTGACTTGAGTATGGAAGGTTTAGAGAACGGAGATCTTGCCAAAGTACCAATTTATTGTATGGCTACTAGCATATGGAAAAAACTATGTACAATTAACAGAATGACACATGTTTTAGACAAGTTTTGTGTGCTTTGTCGTGGTCATGAGGAGATGAACTGACACTTCTTCTTTGAGTACTCCATCATGTTGGTGCGGTTAGCACTAACGGTCTAACTCAGGTTTTAATTAATGACAAATCAGGTTAAGTTAGGTTTATCGTGATCTAACACTCTGACCGAGTGTGCAGGATAAGTCAAGACAGGTCGACGGACTGATCGGATGTCTGGCACGAAGTCCAAGCGAGTCGACGGGCTGACCGGACGCTTGGCGAGAAGTCCAGACGGATCGAAGGGTTGACCGGACGTCTGGCAGGTGAGTAAAGGTAAGTCACTGGAAGGAGTGACTGTGAGGACGCGTTCCTGGGAAGGGAACATTAGGCGTCAATCCGGCTTAGATCTATTTCGGATATCTAAGTCGAGAACGTGACTAGATTCCGGTCTCGAAAAGACGGAATCTAAGTCATACTCTTTTTGCTAAACTATAAACTGAACTAACACTCTATTTTACAGGTTATAATCTATATATTTGCCTCGGACTAACCTTGTTTTGCAGGAAAGGTGCTCCCTGGAAAAAGGTGGTCCGGGCGTCCGGAGGTCCGGGCGCCCGAGAGGCAAATTTCATCCAAACACGTCGTCGCCACGTGAAGCTCACTGGTTGGACCTGCCACGTCCCACCAGGGCACCCAGAAGGGATCTGGGGCGCCCCGAGCGTCATATAAAAGAAGGGGCAGGGGTGGAGCTCCAACAACAACTCTGAATTGACGATATGCTCTTCTGTGCTCCTGCGACGCCGCAAAGCTCCGACAACGCGATCTTTTCTTTTTGATTTCTTCCTCTGTCGGTACTGCTTAATTTTTTCATTAGCAACTGTACTTTCAATTGTAAAACGATTATTCGAATTGCTAGTGAATTGCCCAACGAAAGCACCCTCGTGTGCGGGCCTTGGAGTAGGAGTCACCAAAGGCTCCAAACCAAGTAAAATTGGTTATTGTGTTAGCATTGTTTTAATTTCGTCCTTTCCGCTGCGCTTACTCTTGTCGAAATTTTTATAATCGCTATTCACCCCCCCTCTAGCGAAACTTCACGATCCAACAAGTGGTATCTGTTGGATCATGAAACGTCGATAGAGGGGGGGGGTGAATATCGATTCGAAAAACCACGTTGTAAAGAGTTAAGCGCAGCAGAATTAAAAACAATAGACAAATGAACACGGTGTTTTTACTTCGTTCGGAGCCTGTGACGACTCCTACTCGAATGCCCGTACTCCGTGAGTACTTTCGTTGGGCAATTTATTAGCAATTCGAAATGATAATTAGAAAGACAGTACAAGAAATGCTAATAAACAGTAAAACAAAGCTATACCGACAGAAGGAAAGCTACAAGGAAAAGAGCGCGTTGTCGGAGCTTCGTTAGCGTCGTTGGAGCGCTGAGCAGCATAGCAAGCAGTAGATTCTCAGTTGATAGTTGTATCTTCAACTCTGCCTCTGCCCCATCTTTTATATGAAGCTCGGGGCGCCCTGGATCCCTTCCGGGCGCCCTGGTGAGACGTGGCAAGTCCAACCAGCGAGCTCCAAGTGGCGACGCGCGATCAGGATAATTTTTGCCTCCAGGGCGCCCGGGTGCCCGGACCTCCGGGCGCCCGGATCCCCTCCGGGCGCCCGAACCACCTATTTCCAGTGAACAGCTTTCCTGCAAAACAAGGTTAGTCCGAGACAAATAGATCCTGCAAAATAAAGTGTTAGCACAGTTTATGAGTTCAGTATAAGAAGTATGACTTAGATTCTGTCTTTCCGAGACCGGAATCTAGTCACGATCTGGACTTAGATATCCGAAATGGATCTAAGCCGGATCGACGCCTAATGTTCCCTTCCCGGGAACGCGTCCTCACAGTCACTCCCTTCCAGTGACTTACCTTTACTTACCTGCCAGACGTCCGGTCAGCCCTTCGACCCGTCTGGACTTCTCGCCAGCTATTCGGTCAACCCGTCGACCTAGCTGGACTTCTCGCCAAGCGTCCGGTCAGCCCGTCGACCCGCTTGGACTTCTCGCCAGCTATCCGGTCAGCCCGTCGACCTGGCCGGACTTCTCGGCAAGCGTCCGGTCAGCCCGTCGACCTGATTGGACTTCGTGCCAGACATCCGGTCAACCCGTCGACCTGTCTGGATTTAGCCTGCACACTCGATCATAGTGTTAGATCACGACACACCTAACTTAACCTGATTTGTCATTCATCAAAACCTGAGTTAGACCGTTAGTGCTAACCGCACCAACAATCTCCCCCTTTTTGATGGAATGACAACCTAGTTAAGTTAGTGAAAAATATGCTAGTAAAAGAAACTAGCATGATTTTTAAGGTTTAAGTTAGTTTTTAAATTTGACATTTTGTTTCTCTAACTTAACCACCTATTCCTCCCCCTTTGGCATTCATCAAATAAGGATGTAAGTCAAGTAATTTTGGAATTCAGACAAAGTAAAATTTGTAAAAAAAATGTCAAGGTAACTTGGGGGAGTTTAAATAGTAATTTAGCTTTTGTTTCTTAACTTTTGTAAAATAACTAAGTTTTGAAAATAGCTAATTTAGCAACATAACTTAGTATTTAGTACATTTTGAGTAATTTTGAAAGATAATATCTGCAAAATTTAATTGACTTTGTAAACTTTAAGAGAAATTTTTTAAAAGCTAATTTTCAAGCTTACGTTTAGGAACGCTAAGTTTAGATATTCTAATTTCCAAACATAGGGTTATAAGTTACAAATTTTAAGATCAAATTTTCAAAGTAAGTTTCAACTTTTAAAACACTTTTAAAACATGTGTTTTTGAAACCAAAATTTCAAGGTTTAAATTTTAAAAATACGTTTCAACTTTGATACACTTTTCAACCATGAGTTTTCAAAATCAAAGTTTCAAGACTGAGTTTGAATAAATTTACTTTTCAAGACTGAGTTTGAATATGTTTAAGGTGGAGAGAATAATTTAGGTGCTAAGTGTTGATTTAATCCTCCCCCTGAACCTGATATCTAAAATAAAGTTTTTGAAAATATTTGCTAAGAATATTTAATATAATATTTTCAAAGTAATTGGGGTAGAATTTTCTAAAGAGATTTTAAAGAGAAAAAAAATAACACTTAAGGAGATTAAAAAAAAATAAACCTCCCCCCAAATTTGATACTCCTTTAATTTATTACTCTCCCTTAATTTATTAATTTTTCTAGGGGATTTAAATAGAAAGTTTGATAAAAAGAAAAAATTGAACCTCCCCCGAATTTGTTATTCCCCTTAATTTAATATCTCCCCCTTAAGTTAATGCCAAGGTTTTGTTATATTAAATTTTACAGCTTCAATACATTTTTTGTACCTAAGTGTTAGTAACACTTATGTTTTATCGAGTATATTATTTATATAAGTATTTTTATATACTTGGTATAGTTTTTTGATAAGAATAAGATTATTGAAATCAATTATTCTTAATAATAAGTAATAAGTAATTTATTGCAAACTTAATAATAGTTAATCATTATCAATAGTTTATTGATTAATTTTTATTTTACTTGACTTATCTGATTAAATTTCATATTAATTGTCTTAATATCAATGGATAATAGTTATAATTTGTCTTTTGTTTTTCATTTACTTAGTCTTTAAGTTTTGATTAAGTAACCTAAGTTATGTTTAATTAGGATTACTTAAGTTAGGTTTATTTTGACTAATCGTCAATATTAAGATTGATTGAGTTAAAATAAGGTTTTAATTAGTTTTTTTTTTAATATAAGTTCATATCTAGTTTAAGGTACAATTGACTACAGTTAATGTTTTTACTTTAATTATTTACTTGTTAAAATTTCAATTTTAAGTTTCATTTTTAATTTAAGCTTTAAATTTTATTTTAAGTTAATTTAAGTTTTAATTTTAAGTTATAATTTAAGTTTTAAAAAGGATTCTTAAAATAGTTTTTTAAAAGAATATTTAAAGAATTTTTAAAATAATTTTTTAAAGAATTTTAAATGATTTTAAAGGAATTTTTAACGATTTTTTTTTAAAATAGTTTTTAATGAAAATAGTTTTTAATGAATTTTTAAAATAGTTTTTAAATAATTTTAAAAAAAAAATTAAAAGGATTTTTAAAATAATTAAAAGAATTTTTAAAATAGTTTTTAAAAGAATTTTTTAAAAAAATTTTAAAGATTTTTTTTTAAAAAAATGATTTTTAAAATGATTTTTAAAGATTTTTTAAAATAATTTTTAAATTAAAATAATTTTTAAAATAATTTATTAAAATAATTTTTTTTTAAGTTAAAAAAATTTAAGTTTAATTTTTAAAATAATTTTTAAGTTAAAATAATTTTTAAAATAATTTTTTAAGTTAAAAAAAGTTTAAGTTTAATTTTTAAAATAATTTTTAAGTTAAAATAATTTATTAAAATAATTTTTTAAAATAATTTATAAGTTAAAATAATTTTAAAAAAATTTAAGTTTAAGTTTTAAAATATTTTTTTTTGGTTAAAAAAAATAAGTTTTAAGTTTAATTTTAATTTTAATATAATTTAATTTTAATATAATTTTAATTTAATTTAATTTAATTTAATTTAATTTTAATTTAAGTCCTTAGTCATCTCACCCGATCTATGTTTACAATCAGGGAATCCTATAATTTTGTGAGATGAATTAGGTTCAATTTTAGGGTTTGTTTTTAACTTGTATTAGATTCAGGTTTCCCTTTGGGTTCAACAAATAGGCGTTCTCTGGATAAACTTCTGGACTATGGTGAGTCACCTGGACATCATTAGAGTAACCATGCCTTCGAGGTTTTCCAAATAGTCCTATCCACTGAACTTAATACAAAACCTTGATCTAACTAGTTAGGATCCGTAAGGGGTAGCTTCGGCTAGTTCCACTTAGCCAGATGCACCAGGTCGAAGCCATATCTTCCTAGACATGCATAGACTAAGCTTTCCTAACGTACTATCATCCAAAACTTCACCAGTACCATTTTTAAAGTTAAACTTGAACCCTCTTTAACTAGTCCTAATTACTCTTCCGGGTAGGTTGGTTTCGGTTACCCTGCCGGGTAAATTATTTTTGGAGGTGCCAGCTATTCTAGAGCCTCCCCCTAAATTGTTGATTTTTCTTTTTAAGATTTCTTGTATAATTAGAGTTGATTTTAATTAAGTTTTAATGTTTAATTTGTAATTTAAATTTAAGTTTTTAATTTTGAATTAATTAAATTTGTCAAATTATCTTTCTTTAAAAGAGTGTATTTAATATTTAAATTTTCATTCACTTTCAATTTTAATGGGTTAATTGAATTATCTTTCTTTAATAGCTTATTTTTAAAGTTTAAGTTTTTATTTATTTTTAAATTTGAATTAACTAAACTGTTTGAATTATATTTCTTTACAGGTTTATCTTTTAGCTTGTTATTAATTGTTAATTTTGAATTTTCTAGATTATTTTTGTTTAATATGTTATCTTTAACATTTAATTTTAAGTTTGTTAAATTCCGTTTTGATTTTATCAAAGTGTTTGATTTTATCCTTATATTTTCTTTGCCTTTTAAATTGATATGGTTAATTGAATTTATCAGATTAGTTTTATCTTTAAAGTTTAATATTTTATTAATTAAATTATCTTAATTTTGGATAGTATTTTCTAGACTGATTTTATCTTGATTATTAAATATTTTATCAAGGTATTTATTGATTTTATCCATTTTCTCATTTTTAGCATTTAAATTCAAATTTATTTTAATGTTTGACTTATTTATGTCTAAATGCTCACCTAATTTTAAATTTTCTGAATTAATTTGGTCATTTTTCTGTTTGACCAAATCAAGGTTGATGCCAAATTGATCAGAGTCTTGATTGACTTGATCAGAGTCTAGATTATTTTGTAATTTTGAATTTAAATAATTTAAATCTAGATTATCATGCACCATACTTGGACTAATTTCATACTTATCATCATGCTGATTATTTAAACTACTATTAGCAGGGGTATTTTGGTAAATATTACTAACCTTGAGCGCAACCCCTAATTCAGTAGGCTTCTCCGTTTGATTTGACTCGAGTCCATATTTGACTTTAACTTGATCTTCTAGCTCCATCGGCGTCTCGTGAAGCTTGATCAACTGGGTCCACAGCTCATATGCATTCTTGTACTTTTCTAATCTGCATAAAATATTGTTAGGTAAAACATTACAAATAATGTTACTTACCTTTTTGTTCAGTTCCGAGTTTTGAGAAGGTTTCCTCAAAATTAGCATATAATCGATGTCTACGCTTCCTAAGAAGCATTCCATTAATCGCTTCCAGTAGTTGAAGTCTTCATGATCGTATGGTGGTGGTTCGCAGGGGTTCCGTCCTTCTAGAAGAGTCATAATTTCCGACAAGAGAAACAAACAAAAAATCCCAAGACTTGGTCTTGGATTAGCAGTGCTGGAGAAAGAATATAATATTGCACTAATTTCGAAAAATAATAAAATATTAATAAAAAATATTATTCCAAAATTTTGAAAATGCAATATTTTATCAATACTAAGCAATGGTGAAAAGATGATGATGTGTTTTTCAAAAACAGTTTTGGAGGGAAAAAAACAAAAGGCGTAAAGAGCGGTACCTCTTTTTTCTTTAGCGTCGTTGGGTAACCTCCAGAATAGCTGGCACCTCCAAAACCAACTTACCCGGCAGGGTAACCCTAACTAACCTACCCGACAGGGTAATTAGGATTAGTTAAAAAGGGTTCAAGTTTAACTTGAAAAATGGTACTGGTGAAATTTTGGATGATAGTACGTTAGGGAAACTTAGTCTATGCATATTTCGGAAGATATAGCTTCGACCTGGTGCATTTGACTAAGTGGAACTGACCGAAGCTACCCTTTATGGATCCTAACCAGTTAGACCAAGGTTTTGTACTAAGTCCAGTGGATAAGACTATTTGGAAAATCACGAAGGCATGGTTACTTTAATGATGTCCGAGTGACTCACCATAGCCCAGAAGTTTATCCAGAGAATGTCTATTTGTTGAACCCAAAGCTAAATCTGAATCTAACACAAGTTAAAAACAAACTCTAAAATTGAAACTAATTCATCTCAACCAAAATTATAGGATTCCCTGATTGAAAACATAGATCGGGCGAAATGACTAAGAACATTAAAATTAAATTAAAATCAAATTAAAATTAAAATAAAATTTAAATTTAAATTTAAATTTAAATTTAAATTTAAATTAAATTAAAATAAAAGTAAATAAAAATTAAATTAAAATTAAATTTAAAATTAAAATTAAAATAAAATTAAAATTAAAATTAAAATTAAAATAGAATTAAAATAAAATTAAAATTAAATTAATTTAAATTATTAAATCAACTTACATTTTTTTAAACTTAAAATTTTCTTAACTTAAAAATTAAAACTTAATTTTTTTTTAACTTAAAAATTTATTTTAAAAATTAAAACTTAAATTTTTTTTAACTTAAAAATTTATTTTAAAAATTAAAACTGAATTTTTTTAAACTTAAAAATTTATTTTAAAAATTAAAACTTAAATTTTTCTTAACTTAAAAATTTATTTTAAAAATTAAAACTTAAATTTTTTTTAAACTTAAAAATTTATTTTAAAAATTAAAACTCAATTTTTTTAAACTTAAAAATTTATTTTAAAAATTAAAACTCAATTTTTTTAAACTTAAAAATTTATTTTAAAAATTAAAACTCAATTTTTTAAAAAAACTTAAAAATTTATTTTAAAAATTAAAACTCAATTTTTTTAAACTTAAAAATTTATTTTAAAAATTAAAACTTAAATTTTTCTTAACTTGAAAATATATTTTAAAAATTAAAACTTAAATTTTTCTTAACTTGAAAATTTATTTTAAAAATTAAAACTTAAATTTTTTTAAACTTAAAATTTTATTTTAAAAATTAAAACTCAATTTTTTTTAAACTTAAAAATTTATTTTAAAAATTAAAATTCAATTTTTTTAAACTTAAAATTTTATTTAAAAATTAAAACTCAATTTTTTTTAAACTTAAAATTTTTTTAAAAAAATTAAAACTTAAATTTTTCTTAACTTAAAAATTTATTTTAAAAATTAAAACTTAATTTTTTTTTAAACTTAAAAATTTATTTTAAAAATTAAAACTTAATTTTTTTTAAACTTAAAAATTTATTTTAAAAATTAAAACTTAAATTTTTCTTAACTTAAAAATTTATTTTAAAAATTAAAACTTAAATTTTTCTTAACTTAAAAATTTATTTTAAAAATTAAAACTTAAATTTTTTTTAAACTTAAAAATTTATTTTAAAAATTAAAACTCAATTTTTTTTAAAACTTAAAAATTTATTTTAAAAATTAAAACTTAAATTTTCTTAACTTAAAATTTATTTTAAAAATTAAAACTTATTTTTTTTTAAAGTTAAAAATTTATTTTAAAAATTAAAACTTATTTTAAAAATTGAAACTTAAATTCTTCTTTACTTAAAATTTTATTTTTAAAACTTAATTTTTTTTTAGAAAAAATTAAAACTTATTTTTTTAATTAAACTAAATTTTCTACTTAAAAATTATCCTAAAAATTAAACTTACAAACTTCTATTTTAAAAAAAAAAATCAATACCGGAATCAAAAACCAGGGGCGGGCGCCCCTGGTATACGGACCCGGGGCGCCCGTAGGGGATCCGGGCGCCTCGCCCCACTTGGCCCCAGGCGCCCGGAATAGGTCCGGGTGCCCGGACTCCCCTATATATAGGAGGGCAGGGGCGCCCCCCACCCTTGCACCTCCTCTTCCAAGCTTTCGTTCAAGCTTCTTCCAAGCTTTACTACGAAAGCATTCAAAGTTAAAAATTTTTCTCGTTCTACTGTTAATACGCGGTCGCGATTCAACCGAGGTCGTCAGTTCTAAAATTATTTTAGCAATGGCTCCTCGGTAAAACTCCTGTCTTCTATTTAAAGTTTAAGAATATTATTGCATGTTTGTTTTCTTTAATTAGTATAATTTTGTTATATAATTTAGGAAACGGTCTAAATCTGGTGTTGGACCCTCTACTCCTAGTGTTGACCCTAGGTTTCCCACTGATGAGCTTAGGATTAAGTTTGAGTCAACCATTTACTTGGCCATTAGGACCAAATGTATAGATAGAGCGTTCTTTTTACGCTCTTGCGTTCCAGCCATAGAGGCTATAAACCACTATAGGTTGCAGAACCTTATTGAATGTACTAGCCCAGTAAACATAAGTTTGTTGCCAAATTTTATAACAACCTAGTGAAAGTAGACGACTTTACCTATACTACTAGGGCAGCTGGGACTGATATCACACTGTCCCCTACTGCCATCCGTGACTTTTTGGGGTTACGGGAGTCTACCTGTCCCTTTCAGTGTTATCCTCCCAGGGAGCTACCCTTTGGAGATCCCTACTCACATATTACTCTTGATACGATTTATTCATATTTTTTTAGGGGCGAGCGAGTACCCACAGTGACCCAGTTTAGGTCAGTTACCCTTCGAGTCCAGGACTACGCCCTTTATAGGGTCTTAGTCTTTTGCATCCTACCACTGAGCACTCGCGACATCGCGATAATGCGCCCATTCCATTCTTTTCTCCTCTATGCCCTGTGTCATAGGCTAGATATTGACATTAGCCTACATATCTTTTCCACCATCATTTACTCGATCGGATACGTGACGAGTGGGTGAGTTCATATGTCGTACTGTCACATTCTGACAGCATATATGTCCTCCTTGGACATTGATGTCACCAGAGGTGACATCCGCTATATGACCGAGTTTGACATCATAGGAGCTAGGAACTATTCCCTAGCTAGTATTTATACAGATGGTGAGGGTATCATGACTTGGCAGAGGGGGGCACAACACCAGCCTAACCCAGACGCACAGCAGGAGGAGGCAGATGAGTTTTTTTTCGCACTCTTTCCTGACGAGGCCGCTCCTGCCCCAGCGCCAGCTCGAGCCCCACGTCCTGCTCCTCGCACTCTAGCCGATCGAGTATCCGGTCTAGAGAGAGTTATGTCGAGCCTCCAGCAGGAGTCCTCTGAGTTTCACCGAGACATACGACGAAAGGTCTCCGATTTCCGACGAGAGGTGCGGCAGGAGGTCTCCGATTTACGGCAGGAGATCTCCGACCTGCGACGAGATCTACGAGAGGACGACCAGACTCGTCACACTGAGATATTGGCACTGCTTCGGTCGTTGGGTTCCGGACCACCTCCATCATCGTCTCAGTAGTCGTGATTATTTCATAGCACTGTTATGCCACTATTACAACTTTTGTAGTACATATTATTCTATTGATCTTCATTTTCAGATCTGATTGGTTATACTCTAATTTAATAGACTAGGACTTTTCAAAATTCAAAACTATTTTTCAAAATTCAAACTTTTCAAAAATAATTGTTTTAAATTCTAGGTTAAAATTGTTTTAGTTTTTAAAACCTTTCTACTTTTAGAATTTCAAAACAATTTTAGCCTTAGACTAGAAAAATCCCTTTAGAAATCATGTTCCCCCAGGACTAGTATTTGAGCATCTCACCAACACCCTAGGTTTACTTTGCTTGTGATTGACAAACATAAAAAGAGGTGAGATGTATAGGCCAATTGTCTGGACCTAAGATGCTTATATCAGTGCATCGATATAAGTCTGGGCGTTAAATACAAAACATACATTAATCAAGTTAAGTTATTCAGTTTAGTCAACCGCTAACTGATCACAATGAACTTAACTTGACTAACCAAGTGAAAGTTGCTATCTTCTGATAGTCAGTAAGTACCTAATTGGTTAGACAACTTTCTAGATATCAGGTTTAGGGGGAGGATTAAATCAACACTTAACACCAAAATAATTTTCTCCATCTTAAACATAATATCTTTTCTAATATTTTTTATTCAAATTGAATTTTGGTTTCAAATTTAAAGTTTTTACAAACTTAATAAGTCTTGAAAAGAAAAGTTTTCAAACTTAGTTTTTGAAATCTTATGTTTCAAATATTTTTAAAACTAGCCTTTATAAAACTAAATTCTTCAATTAGATTTTATAAACTAAGATTTTTTTCAAACTTAGTTTCAATCAGTTTTGAAAAGTAAATAACTTTTAAAACCCAGCTTTGAAATCTTTTTCAAATTTGAAAAATATTGTTTGGAAAATCTAGTTTTGAAAACTTAGCCTTAAAATTTTGATTTTCAAAACTTATGTTTGAAAAATACTTCAAAATTGAAACATATTTTGAAAATTTATCTTGATCCTAAAATTTGAAACTTATACACTTATATTAGAAAATTAGTTTTTCAAATTTTTGATTAGAAAACTCTCTTTTGAGTTTGCAGAGTCATTTTTGAAAATTAAATTAATTTTGTAAATGATCCTTAAAAAATTGGCCACTCTTTCAAAACTTAGCTATTTTCCAAAAGCTAAAGCTAATAATTTAAACAAGTCTTCAAAAAATTTAAACTCCCCCAAGATAACTAGACATCATTCCTTACATTTTTATGTATTCTGTATTTTTAAATGTTTAAATTATATCCTTGTTTGATGAATGCCAAAGGGGGAGGGATAGGTGGTTAAGTTAAAAAAACAAAATGTCAAAGTTAAAAACCAACTTAAACCTCATGCTAGAACAAAATGTTTAAACTCTTTTTACTCGCATATATTTTTTACTAACTTAACCAGGTTGTCATTCCATCAAAAAGGGAGAGATTGTTGGTGCGGTTAGCACTAACGGTCTAACTCAAGTTTTGATGAATGACAAATCAGGTTAAGTTAGGTTTGTCGTGATCTAACACTCTGATCGAGTGTGCAGGATAAGTCCAGACAGGTCGACGGGATGACCGAATGTCTGGCACAAAGTCCAAGCGAGTCGACGGGCTGACCGGACGCTTGGCGATGTTGGAACCCCAAGGTTGTTTTGGTGTGAACAACAAGTTAAGTTAGGTCCTGTGTGTATTTAACCTTGTGTCTAAGTGTGCAGGAGCTTAGGAGCACAGGTACTCGAGCGGAAGACGCAGCTAGCGAGAAGGACGGCACGCGGTGCGTCCGAGGGACGAGGTGCTGCGGAAGAGTACACCGGCGGATGAGAAGGAAGCGCACACGGTGGTTCCGAGGGACGAAAGCCGGAGCGGAAGATTGCTCGGGGAGCAAGAGACGCAGCTAGCGCGAAGGTCGGCACGGGGTGCGACTGAGGGACGAAGACTGTGGATGAGTACGCTGGTGGACGAGAAGGAACACGCGGCAATTCTGAGGGACGAGAAGCTAGAGGGAAGCACGCTCGAGAAGGCCGGAACATGGGTTCGGGTGAGCCCTATTCCGGAAGGCCGAGATCACCCAAGCAAACGGAGCCGGAGCGAACAGACCCGGACCGAGACGAGCTGAACCGGAGTCAAAAAGTCAACTTATGTTGACCTTAGGGCTCCGGGCGCCCGGAATCGACTTTTCAACAAGATCGAGTTTTGACTCGATCCAACCGTTGGGGGATAAAATTTATCCCCCCCCAGGGCGCCCGGAACCTTTCCAGGCGTCCGGACCAAGACTATAAATATAGCCTTGGTCCAGAAGCTTAAATAAAAAGAACTCACTGATTGTAAATCCAGTGCTTGCACACTCTCTTTTAGTCTAAGCTTCTATTTTCTGCACTTCAACGTTGTACGAGGCTTCTCCGCCCGAAGGAGTTTTATTGAGCTTAATCTTCCTTGGATTAACAACCACATCGGTTGTAACCAAGTAAATCTTTTTTGCCTCATTTTTTTTTATGCTTTTAATTTATTTGCTTAAAGACTTAATTATGCAAGTGTTAGCCTAAAGAGTTCGAGGAGGGTTTGTTTTCTTTTTTGTGTTAGCAGGATATCCAACAACCCCCTCCTAGCCGGCCCAACGGTCCTACAGGCGAGAATTCCAGCTAAGTCGATGGGTTGACCAGATAGCTAGCGAGAAGTCCAAGCGGGTTAACGGGCTGACCGGACGCTTGGCGAGAAGTCCAGACGGGTCGAAGGGTTGACCGGACGTCTGGCAGGTGAGTAAAGGTAAGTCACTGGAAGGAGTGATTGTGCGGACGCGTTCCCGGGAAGGGAACATTAGCCATTGATCCGGCTTAGATCCATTTCGGATATCTAAGTCGAGATCGTGACTAGATTCCGGTCTCGGAAAGACAAAATCTAAGTCATACTCTTTTTGCTAAACTATAAACTGAACTAACACTCTGTTTTGCAGGTTATAATCTATATATTTGCCTTGGACTAACCTTGTTTTGCAGGAAATGTGCTCCTTGGAAAAAGGTGGTCTGGGTGCCCGGAGGTCCGGGCGCCCGGAGGTCCGAGCGCCCGGAGGTCCGGGCGCCCGGAGGTCCGAGCGCATGGGAGGCAAATTTCATCCAAACACGTCGTCGCCACGTGGAGCTCACTGGTTAGACCTGCCACGTCCCACCAGGGCACTAGGAAAGGATCCGGGGTGTAAAATACCGAAAATATACAAATATTGATAAGGGAATTTCCCGAAATTTTTGGAAATTTTTCGGAGCTCGTACGGACGAGTTAACAGGGACAAAAATGGGACCCGGAAAAGCCTGTTTAGGCTACCCAGTTTAAGCGAGGAATTGTTGATTTTCTTTTTATTTCCTATTTCTTTTTCCTTTTCTTTATTTTCGTCGTTTCCTTCTTTTTCCCCTTCACTTGTGCCGGGCCGTTCCTCTCCGAGCCATCCCCGACGCCAAGTCGTGCCCTAACCGCCGGCCACGGCGGGTTTTCTTCCTCCCCTTCCACTTCTTCTTCTTCTCCTCTGCTTGAGCCGGATCTTTCCTCTTCCTCCTTCCTCGCGATGCCCATCTCCACTGCCAGCACTGCCGACGCACGGAGCATTGCCGCCGGCTACGCACGGAGCACTGCCGCACACCCTGGTGCCCTAGCATCTCCGCCGACGCCACTGACTCCTCTCGGCCGCTTCTCTGTGCCGGCACCCGAACCCCAGCGTCGACCCCCTTTCTCTGTGCCTTGGCATTTCCGCCGACGCCGAGCAGCGCCGGCCTTCTTCTCCTAGCCGGCACTAAAGTCGCCGTTGTGCCCTAGATCTTTGCCGCCGGTCACCGCGAGCCCTAGCTGGCCATCGGCGCCCATTGTCCCTTTTGCTGTGGAGATCCCCACGTCGCCGTCGCTTGACCTAGCCGACCATCAAGAAGCCTGCTGCCATCGTCGACGAAGCTTCAACCACCTACTCGAGGTGCTGTTCCACCGCCAATATTTTTGGTCTTTCTGATCAGTTGAGGATCAACAGAAGGTTCTGGGTATAAGATGTAAGGCTTCAATTTGATTCATCTTGCAATCTTGAGATATTGAGCTAGTGTGTGAGCCTAACATGTGTTTGTTTGGGCAGCAACCCTTTGATTTACAGCAGCGACCATCCTATGTTGTGAGCCAATAGAGAAGTCTTCGAATTGGTAAGTTTTGTGTTAAGTTATGTTAGCAAGAAATGTTCATGTAGGTATATATATTGAATTATGTTTTAATTGGATTATATGGTTAGGTGATAGAGTTATATTAGGTGAGATTTGGTTGATTTAAAATCAAATGATGTAATTAGGGTTAATGAAGCTAACCCTAGTTGGTCGAGGTTTATGGATTAGGGTTTTGCCCTAATTTAGTGTAAAAGATTTTATTTAGTTATCTATATTGTTGTAGCTAAATAAAATATATTTTTATTCGTGACACAGGACTTTGACGCGAGACGAGTATCTCGATTGTCGGATTGGACCATTTTGATTGGAGGCGGGTACTTTGACTTATGTCTTTTGATATGCATAATAATGTATTTAACATATAACATGATTGTGTTTTCCATTTGTTTCGGTTGGTCACTACATGATCTGTTACATGTTGCTTATTTACTTATTATGCACTGCATGTTATTATTTATCTGACCATACATGCTTTAGGTAGTGACCCAACCATATGATACATTATGTTCAGGACCTAGGGGTTTATTTGATACCCTATCTGTTTGTGTACCTTCCATCTGATACATTGACTTGTGGTACACCTTTTATTTATGTATGGATCTTGCTATGCTATTCATGATATTGCCATGTTTAGTGTCATGCATCATCTTGCATGATTGCATGCTGTGCGATTGTCTGCTCCATTATTGTCGAGCACATCGCCAGTTACATGTATATCAGACAGGTGTGTGGCAGTTCTGCTGTTTGGCTCCGTTGGTCTGGTGACTCAGCGTGGTAGCCGGCAGACAGTTCCGCTCTGTTTGGCTCCGTTGGTTTAGTGTAGCAGCGTTGTAGCCGGCAGGCAGTTGGACTTTGTTTGGCTCCGTTGGTCCGCTCATGGGTAGTGTGACTCAGCGTGGTAGCCGGCAGAGAGTCCTCCCCGTCATCGTGTACCGGGAGATGAGAGCATTGCGCTCCCCCATTTATTATTTCGGGGTAGGAGTATGTGTATACTCCGACGTCCACTCGGTCACTCATCAGGAGCGGTGATGTCGAGTGCACGGTTGTCACATCCCTACCCACCCTGACTCACCATGTGTGTGAGACGGTCGGGGTGACCGTGTCGTTGGCATCATATGCATGATGCATTTATTGTTTGTGTTTGCTGCATTTATTTGGATGCATATGATTTACATGCATACAAGATTATGACACTCTCGGTCTGTTGACCCAGTTACCTTTATACCTTGATCCTGGTTAGTACAGTTTTCTCCTGTTTTTGTTTCAGATGCATTTATCCTTCCCGTATTCAGGAGACTGTACGCATGATTAGTGTTGTCTGTTATTTACTTTATTTTGCATATCAGTTGTACCTGCTGAGTGTTGGACTCACCCCGCCTCCATTGTTGTTATTTTTCAGGTTGATGCTGTCAGGAGAGAGTTCCAGTCGCTAGTCCCTTGCTGACCACGAGGGCTTAGTAATCTTTTGGTTTTCTTCTTATTTAGTCTATGTTCAGACTTATTCTGTTTTTGATACTATGGATTTTTGATACTATGGATCTGGTGTGAATTTTATGTGTTAATGGATTTTATTTCGATATATTTTACTACATGCCTGCCTGGACGGCAGAAGAGGTGAGTAAATCGGATTTGAGTTTTACGAGTGTAGTGGAGTAGGGTTGATTCCGAGTCATGGTATTACTGCTTTGTTTGCTTATATTTATATATACTGCATGGTGATGTCAGCCAGAGGCTGAAATTTATATTAACTGCGTGTGATGATTATGTATATATTTGTTTTATTTCTGTTATTATTCCAGCCGCATGTGGCTGAGGTATGTGGGATGTAGAAAGTTTCAAATTGTCCGCCGTACAGGGGATATGCTGTCGAAATTTCTTCGGACAGAGACTCCTCCGGGGCGTGACAATTTAGTGGTATCAGAGCTTAAGTTTTACGATCTTTGTTTTCGTATTTTAGATATTTGGGATAACCTTATACAAATTTATATGGTATCAGAGCGCCAAAGTTTGGCGATACTTGTTTGATTTTCGTCTGTTGGATTTTTTAGATTTATCTGATACTAATTTATTGGTATCAGAGCAGGGCGTGATACCTGCTTTTGGTATTCTGGATATTTTGTGCTAGCTCAAGTTTGCGAGTCAAACTGGGTAGTTATTTTGGGTTGCACGGATTATCCATTACGTATATGTTTTGGACTTCCGTTTTGGATTTATATGGATTTCTGGTGATTTTCTCGTACGGAATTCTGAGATAAAATGGGGACTGGACAGTGACGGAACATCTCCAGACAACATATAGATATAAAGGTAATTTTATAATTTTTGATACTTGTAGTAATACATGAGTAATAATTACTATATGAGTATTGGTTTTTTTTCTCGGTACTCCAAACTATCAATCACATAATTAGTGATAATATTGGTTTTTAAGGAAATACTTATTTCTTGTGTTGAACTTTATAGTTGTCCAATCTTTGAACTAATGGTATGCTTTCATTTGGTACTTGGATATTGCAAACGTTCATTGCATGTCAAGGATTACCAGCAAAGTTCTGCTGAGCTTTCTTGAGGCTGACATTCAAAGCATTTCTTAAATAGGTTTTCCTTATATGCTTAGTTGGATTCTATTTAGGGAAATGGTTCATGTTGCCATAGAGGGCAGGTGTCAAGTTTTTAAGCATCCACACTCACCTTGATAACATTAAGGTGATATACGCTGATCATTCTATTGGGAGAATATGATTGAGGTTATCATGGGAAATATCTGGATGATGTTGGGGGAAAGTGTTTGTGAGATTGATAAGGCATCTTGTGGAATTTGCTATTTGGATAGAAGTGGTCTTTCATATATTAGGTTTTCTTCTAAGCTAGTTTAAATGATGCTTTTATGTGGTTTGTGTGGTGGGGCTCTGGCAGCTGTTTATCTGCAGTGAGTTTATATTAGTATTTGGCCTGTTATTTACTGTAGATTTTTGTTGGGCTGCTAATTTTTTTTGGCAAGTTTTGTGTTGGTTAGAAAAGTTGTTTGGAGTCTGTTGGTTGTGTGGAGGATTGTCTGTTTGCTGTCAAGTGGGTGTTTTGGATTGAGTATTTTCAAGGATTATATTATGGTCGGTGCTTGTGACGGTATAATTTTTGTGGGTTCATATGAATTTTCTTAGGAAGCTGGGAGATTTTTATATGCACGGAGGATTTGCAAGCAGTTATGTATGTGTGATATGTAGGTTTTTACAAGCTAGGGTTTTTGGTCTCTCATGGAGGAAGTAGATTTTGTTATGTTGTTGATCTAACAATTCACGTTTGGTGAGCTGAATTTTAAACCGTTTTATGGAGCTTGTTTAGATTGATTATAGGTTTTGATATGGAGTTTAACGCAAGTATTTTGTGCTGGGATTTCTATTCTAGTGTGTGATGAGGCTATAGTTATGTGATTGTTGTAATTTAGTAGATTGACTGAAATAGTTAATTGATGATATGTCGATAGCATGATCTAATTAATAGATAGCATAGCTCATTCAATTATTGACTTGGTCGAAAAGTTGGAGGTAATCATTGAATGGACAAAGCTAAGTGACAGTGGTCATACCATCTAAGGGTTACAAGAAAACAGTGATGGTAGAAGCGAATTGACTTAGGAAGTGTGTCATAGAGAGTAGGAGTCATTCTATTGTCTCAACATTACACTCCTTGTAGATCTATTAGTACTGGAAATGGTCGAGTTCGATATTATCTTGGTCATGGATTGGTTGTCTGCATTATGTCATTTGTTGGATTAACCCGTCAACTAATTCTCCTATCAGTGGATGACCCACTGGGATGCTGATAGAGTTGACTATGGATTTGATTTGTTTACTAGGTTGTTTATACCTTTGGCTGCCCACAGTGATATGTGGTTGAGTGATCTCGAGCAGCCTCTAGTTGGATAGTAAGGTGCCTTGGACGCTTATGGATCATTTGTGGTGGAGCGGAGCTCCCACATATTATAGTTGGTTTGTGATAGAGCGTTGCTCTTACATCTTTTGGATTGTTGTGGTGGGGCGTTACTCCCACCTATTACAGATTGTTTGTGGTAGAGCGTTGCTCCCACATATGTGGTATTTCGTGTGATGGAGTTTTGCTCTCACACTGGAGGATTTATTCTTTGGTGATTAATATCGTTGGTGATCAGATCTGGTTATTGTCGAGGATCTTATGGATTGTGAATGTCTGTGATACGGACATTATGTGTATTGGTTTTACCATTAGGGCTTGCGGAGCCTTAGATGTTTTCATGGACTAGATGATTTGGGTATCCCTAGGATATTGGATCAGAATTCGTTATCGTTATTGACGACGTGGTGTTTTATTCCTGATCTGAGGTGTATCACGCACATCATCTTTGCATAGTTCTAGAGATGTTTCGATGGAAACGTCTAGATGTGAAGATCAGTAGTGCGTATTTTGATTGTCTTCTGTGAGATATTTGAGACACACGGTCACCAGTAGGAGTATACCGTGGTTCCACAGGAGATCGAGGTTGTTACCGTTGGGAGTAGACGGAGTCTATAGAAGATGCTCGCAACTTCCTTTGTTTGGCTCGATATTTCTGAAGATACGTTGAGGGTTTCTCTCGGATAGCTATGTCACTGACACGCCTGACCTGGAAAGGCGTGAAGTTCACTTGGACTGAGGATGACAAGACCAGCTTCTAGGAGCTGAAGCGGAGACTAGTGTCGGCTCCGATTTTGAATTTTTACCTTCTGGAGAGGACGGATATGTCCTCTGCACCGACGCATCTATTAAGGGTTTGAGCGCTGTTCTGATGCAGCACGATAGAGTAGTCTCCTATGCTTCTCGTCGGTTGAAGGAGCAGGAGAAGAACTACCCTGTACATGATCTGGGCAAGTCGCCATTATTTTTGCCATGAAGATTTGGCGACATTATTTATATGGCGTTACATTTGAGATTCTCACTGACCATAAGAGTCTCAAAGATCTGTTTACTTAGAAGAAACTTAATCTCTGACAGAGGAGATGGATGGAGTTCCTGAAGAATTATGATTGTACCATTAGCTATCACCCGGGAAAAGCTAATGTGGTTGCCGATGCACTTAGCCAGAAGACCAGAGGGATTTTAGCTTGCCACCGAGTTGTGGTCACAGACTTGATTTAAAGTTTCTCCGAATTAGACCTTGAGGAGCAGGGACAGACAGAGCAAGGTATTTTTGGTTACCATGGTTGCTCAATCCTCGATCAGGATGAGGATTCGGGAGGCCAGGTTGGAGATCAGTATTTACGGTCCATTGGTAGCCGGATAGTTACCGGGCAGCAGACTGAGTTTCCCCGAGATGAAGCGGGTATTATATACTTCCGAAACAGATTGTGCGTATCTCAGTCTCATCTGGTCTTACGGGAGCTACTTCAGGAGGCTCGTCGCTCTCGATTTGCGATCCATCCAGGCGAGACCCGCATGTATCGAGATTGAGACGTTCCTACTGGTGGAACGGTATGAAGAAGGACATCGCGGAATTTGTAACTAGATGTCTTATCTGTCAGCAGGTAAAGGCTGAGCACCAGAGACCTGCAGGATTACTTCAGCGGATTCCTATTCCTGAGTGGAAATGGGAACATATTACTATGGACTTTGTGGTGGTATTGTCGAGGACACGACGAGGCCATGACGCGATTTGGGTTATCGTTGATCGATTAACCAAATCCGCGCACTTCTTAGTGATCCGGAGGACTGATTCTCTGGATCGATTGGCAGATATGTATTGCCGAGAGATCATTAGATTACATGGTATCCCTTTTACTATTATTTCGGATAGGGACCCCCGGTTCACGTCTCGTTTCTGATGGAGTCTGCAGCAAACCTTGGGCACACAGCTCCGTTTCAGTACAACTTTCCATCCACAGACAGATGGACAGTAGAGTGGACCATTTAGACTCTAGAGGACTTGTTGAGGTCATGTGTTATGGATTTCGGAGGCAGTTGGGAGGACCATCTGCCGTTAGTAGAGTTTGCTTACAACAACAGCTTTCATTCGGCTATTCAGATGGCACCGTTTGAGGCGTTGATGGTAGACCTTGTCGGACACCCGTCCTCTGAGATGAGGTTGGAGAGACCCAGTTGTTGGGACCTCATAGAGTTCAGCAGGATGCAGAGTTGGTCCGTACTATCAGACGGAGGATGTCAGAGGCGCAGGACAGCCAGAAGAGTTATGCTGATCGGAGACGCATACCACTAGAGTTCTCTGTTGGCGACCATGTATTTCTGCGAGTTTCGCCCACGAAAGGGGTGAAGAGATTTAGCCTCAGAGGTAAGTTAGCTCCGCGGTATATTGGCCCTTTTGAGATCTTGGAGAGGATCGGAGCGGTAGCTTACCGGCTGGCACTATCACCGTCCCTGGCAGGCGTCCACGATGTATTCCACGTATCTATGCTGCGGAGATACGTGCCCGACCCGACGCATGTACTGACAGATGTCTCAGTTCCAGTTCAGCCTGACATTACATATGAGGAGGTTCCGGTACGGATTCTCGACCGGAAAGAATGTCAGTTGCGGAACAAGACTATCCGGCTGGTTAAAGTCGGATGGTAGCATCATTCAGACGAGGAGGCTACTTGGGAGCTCGATGATACGATCCGAGCTCGTTATCCCCATCTTTTCACTTGAGGTATGTGATTTAATTTACCGTTCAGCATTTATACTCTATTTCTGTTGTTAGTACTTGCTGATGGTAGATAACGAAATTTGGGGACCAAATTTCTATTAGTGGGGGAGAATGTAAAATACCGAAAATAGACAAATATTGATAAGGGAATTTTCCGGAATTTTTGGAAATTTTTCGGAGCTCGTACGGACGAGTTAACGGGGACAAAAACGGGGTCTGGAAAAGCCTGTTTAGGCTACCCAGTTTAAGTGAGGAATTGTTGATTTTCTTTTTATTTCCTATTTATTTTTCCTTTTCTTTATTTCCGTCGTTTCCTTCTTTTTCCCCTTCACTTGTGCTGGGCCGTTCCTCTCCGAGCCATCCCCGACGCCGAGCAGCGCCGGCCTTCTTCTCCTAGCCGGCACTAAAGTCGCCGTTGTGCCCTAGATCTTTGCCGCCGGTCACCGCGAGCCCTAGCTGGCCATCGGCGCCCATTGTCCCTTTTGCTGTGGAGATCCCCACGTCGCCGTCGCTTGACCTAGCCGACCATCAAGAAGCCTGCTGCCATCGTCGACGAAGCTTCAACCACCTACTCGAGGTGCTGTTCCACCGCCAATATTTTTGGTCTTTCTGATCAGTTGAGGATCAACAGAAGGTTCTGGGTATAAGATGTAAGGCTTCAATTTGATTCATCTTGCAATCTTGAGATATTGAGCTAGTGTGTGAGCCTAACATGTGTTTGTTTGGGCAGCAACCCTTTGATTTACAGCAGCGACCATCCTATGTTGTGAGCCAATAGAGAAGTCTTCGAATTGGTAAGTTTTGTGTTAAGTTATGTTAGCAAGAAATGTTCATGTAGGTATATATATTGAATTATGTTTTAATTGGATTATATGGTTAGGTGATAGAGTTATATTAGGTGAGATTTGGTTGATTTAAAATCAAATGATGTAATTAGGGTTAATGAAGCTAACCCTAGTTGGTCGAGGTTTATGGATTAGGGTTTTGCCCTAATTTAGTGTAAAAGATTTTATTTAGTTATCTATATTGTTGTAGCTAAATAAAATATATTTTTATTCGTGACACAGGACTTTGACGCGAGACGAGTATCTCGATTGTCGGATTGGACCATTTTGATTGGAGGCGGGTACTTTGACTTATGTCTTTTGATATGCATAATAATGTATTTAACATATAGCATGATTGTGTTTTCCATTTGTTTCGGTTGGTCACTACATGATCTGTTACATGTTGCTTATTTACTTATTATGCACTGCATGTTATTATTTATCTGACCATACATGCTTTAGGTAGTGACCATATGATACATTATGTTCAGGACCTAGGGGTTTATTTGATACCCTATCTGTTTTTGTACCTTCCATATGATACATTGACTTGTGGTACACCTTTTATTTATGTATGGATCTTGCTATGCTATTCATGATATTGCCATGTTTAGTGTCATGCATCATCTTGCATGATTGCATGCTGTGCGACTGTCTGCTCCACTATTGAGAGCGCATCGCCAGTTACATGTATCTGTACACACCACCACTCATGGGTTAGTGGTATATCATACAGGTGTGTGGTAGTTCTGCTGTTTGGCTCCGTTGGTCTGGTGACTCAGCGTGGTAGCCGGCAGACAGTTTCGCTCTGTTGGGTTGTAGCCGGCAGGCAGTTAGACTTTGTTTGGCTCCGTTGGTCCGCTCGTGGGTAGTGTGACTCAGCGTAGTAGCCGGCAGAGAGTCCTCCTCGTCATCGTGTACCGGGAGATGAGAGCATTGCGCTCCCTCATTTATTATTTCGAGGTAGGAGTATGTGTGTACTCCGACAGCATCCCGTCCACTCGGTCACTCATCAGGGGCAGTGATGTCAGAGTGCACGGTTGTCACAGCCCTACCCACTCGGACTCACCATTGTGTGTGAGATGGCTGACTGGTGTCAGGGGTGACCATGTCATTGGCATCATATGCATGATGCATTTATTGTTTGTGTTTGCTGCATTTACTTGCTGCATTTATTTGGATGCATATGATTTACATGCATACAGGATTATGACACTCTCGGTCTGATGACCCAGTTACCTTTATACCTTGATCCTGGTTAGTACAATTTTCTCCTGTTTTTGTTTCAGATGCATTTATCCTTCTCGTATTCAGGAGACTGTACGCATGATTAGTGTTGTCTGTTATTTACTTTATTTTGCATATCAGTTGTACCTGCTGAGTGTTGGACTCACCCCGCCTCCATTGTTGTTATTTTTCAGGTTGATGCTGTCAGGAGAGAGTTCCAGTCGCTAGTTCCCTGCTGACCACGAGGGCTTAGTAATCTTTTGGTTTTCTTCTTATTTAGTCTATGTTCAGACTTATTCTGTTTTTGATACTATGGATTTTTGATATTATGGATCTGGTGTGAATTTTATGTGTTGATGGATTTTATTTCGATATGTTTTACTACATGCCTGCCTGGACGGCAGAAGAGGTGAGTAAATCGGATTTGAGTTTTACGAGTGTAGTGGAGTAGGGTTGATTTCGAGTCATGGTATTACTGCTTTGTTTGCTTATATTTATATATACTGCGTGGTGATGTCAGTCAGAGGCTGAAATTTATATTAACTGCGTGTGATGATTATGTATATATTTGTTTTATTTCTGTTATTATTCCAGCCGCATGTGGCTGAGGTATGTGGGATGTAGAAAGTTTCAGATTGTCCGTCGTACAGGGGAGCTGCTGTCGAAATTTCTTCGGACAGAGACTCCTCCGGGGCATGACACGGGGTGCCCCGAGCGTCATATAAAAGAAGGGGCAGGGGTTGAGCTCCAACAACAACTCTGAATTGACGATCTGCTCTTCTGTGATCATGCGACGCCGCAAAGCTCCGACAACGCGCTCTTTTCTTTTTGATTTCTTCCTCTGTCGGTACTGCTTTATTTTTCATTAGCAACTGTACTTTCAATTGTAAAACGATTATTCGAATTGCTAGTGAATTGCCCAACGAAAGCACCCTCGTGTGCAGGCCTTGGAGTAGGAGTCGCCAAAGGCTCCGAACCAAGTAAAATTGGTTATTGTGTTAGCATTGTTTTAATTCCGTCCTTTCCGCTGCGCTTACTCTTGTCGAAATTTTTATAATCGCTATTCACCCCCCTCCCCTCTAGCGAAACTCCACGATCCAACACATCACTCGTGCTCTATGAGACAAGGTGAAGTTATGGATAGAGTTTAGACATGATATTCAAATAGTAGAGGAACGCTTCCTAGTTCTTGGTTGGCACTACAAGGGTGATAAATGTAAAAAATAAAGGGTCGACACCTTGGTATCTCAAATATGATATATGTTTTGTGGGAAGCCCGCAACCAATGTCATTTTGATGGGATTGCTCCTGATATTGATAGGATGTTTCACAAGATTCAAATATATGTTTTTTGTTTTGTGGGCATGCATTGAGAGTAAGTAGATGAGGATGGCTTGTCTCCTTGTGTTGTTGTTGTGTGACTGATTGTGGGATGATTGAGAAGTATACCTCATATATAGAGGTTGTTAACTCCTATTTTATGATTGTATCCTCTTGGCTCATGAGGTTACAAGCTCTTGAAGTTTTTTTTATACATTTACATTTTTAAATAAACTTTCATCTTTTGTTTGGGGTCGTGTTACATGCTACATCATTAATTCTTGTAAGACCAACTAATTATCACCAATACTCATCGTTACAACTTGTCAATGGTCGAGAACCTAATATTTGTAACCTTCGAATATTTGGTTGTGTAGTACAAACTCAATCCCACCTACATAAAAAACCAAAATGGGTCCATAACGTAGATTTGGGATTTACATGGGATATGATTCACCATCCATTATTAGATAATTGAAGCATTTGACAGGTGACTTATTTATTACAAGATTTGCATATTATATTGTCTTGATGAAACAAATTTTCCAACTCTGGGGGGAGGAAATTTGTATCTTGAAGAATAATAAAAAAATTATTGTAATGAAAAGACATTATCTCATTTTGATCACTTGCATCAATCAATGTGTTCAAGAAGTGAAAATAAACATTCACTTGCAAATCAATTGCCTAATTTTGTTAATAAAAAAAATGTGACAAAGTCATATATACAAGTAGAGAATACTCTAGTAAAAATCAATATTCTTGTAAGACCATCAATTACTTACTTGCAAATGTATTTAGAATATGCTAGTATGATCGACCAATTGGATCAAAAGACATTGTACTTTTGAAAAGAAAAGTATGAGAAAAGGAAGAATCAAAAGCTCAAAAAGAAGCAATTTCAGATGATATAGCAAGAAAAATCATTTAACAAGATATGGATAATGTTGTTCTTGAATAGTCACAATTGCATAAAAATAATGAGATTTCAATATATTATTTGATGTCTCATAAAATATGGGATCAAAATAATATAACCATTGATGATATTTTCATTCTCAATGTGGCCCTTGATATCGTGCAAGGTGATAATGATCCCAAACCACAACCTAAAATCGATTATGAGGAATATATTCACATGTAATAGATGACATTACTTTCTAATTTTTTATTAGTTTAAATGTATCCGAAAAATTGGACATGCAACTTATGGATGCGGTCATTGCATAGCTATATGGTTCACCCGATAGTGATATACACATGAAGAATCCTGAATGATTCACACCATTAGAAGCAAATGATGTAATCCCCATGACCATGTTCTTAATAAAATTGTAAAAATTGTTATATGGATTAAAACAATCAGGGCACATATGGTACAATCGTCTAAGTGAATACTTATTATAAGAAGGTTATACAAATAATGTTATTTGTCCGTACATTTTTATAAAAAAGATGGAAGAGGGTTTTACAATTATGACAGTATATGTCGATGATCTAAATTTTATAGGGACTCCCAAAAAGCTTAACAAGATTGACAATTATTTAAAATGTGAATTTGAGACAAAAGATTTGGGAAAGATAAAATTTTATTTTGGATTGCAAATTGAACATTTATCGGAAGGAATATTTATTCACCAGTCATGATACACAAAAGGTTACTAAAACACTTCTATATAGATAAAACATATCCATTGCCTTCACCAATGGTTGTTCGATCATTTGATACTAAAAAAGATCCTTTTCGTCACTCGAAGATGGAGAAAACATCCTTAGTCTAGAAGTATCATATCTTAGTACAATTGGTACATTATCATACATTGCCAATTGTAGTCACCCAGATATTGCATTTTCTGTTAACCTTCTAGCAAGATATAGTTCTTCTCCAACCCAAAGACATTGGAATGGTATAAAACACATATTTCGTTACCTTCAAGGTACAACATACATGGGATTATTTTATTCTATAAGAATAAATTTGTCTTTAGTAGGATATGTAGATGTAAGTTATCTTTCAGATCCACATAAAGCTATATCCCAAACAGATTATGTGTTTACTTGCGGGCACTGCTATATCATGGAAGTCAATAAAACAAACTTTAACAGCAACATCGTCAAATCACTCTGAAATTATTGCAATGCATAAAACAAGTCGAGAATGTATATAGTTAAGATCCATGACGCTGCATATTCAAGAATCATGCGGACTAATAACAACTATAGATAATCCGATGACTATATTTGAAGATAATGTTGTTTGCATTGCACAATTAAATATTAAAGGGGATAGAACAAAACATATGTCATCAAAATTCTTCTATACACATTCACTTTAGAAGAAATGTGGTATTAATGTCCAACAAATTCGTTCTAGCGATAATGTAGCTAGTTTATTCACAAAAGATTGTCGACATCAACATTCAAGAAATTGATGAACAAGATAGGGATGCATCAATTAAAAGATCTTCAGTGATTGAAATCAGGGGGAGTATCTATTGCTGTACTCTCTTTTTCTTCGTTCGGATTTTTTTTCTACTAGGTTTTACTAGCAAGGTTTTAATGAGGTATCTCCATCAATCATCTAAAAGAGAGTGCTATAATAGATGATTGATTTAATTTGATTCTCGATTAATGAATCATTGTATTCTTTCATGTTTACATCACTCCACCTATCTTATGAGTGTGTTATAGAAATAAAATATCCTCTCGGGACGGTCTAGTGGCTAGCACATAAGGTGTTGCAATCATGAGATCTGAGGTTCAAATTTTGGGAAAGTCGAGATAAATGTCTCCCTTATATGTTAATCACTATTCTAAAGACTAGTAGATGTCCGTGATTTACCTCCTCCGTGTTGTAAAATTTTGATATCCTGCAGACCTGACCTTACGAATTCGTCCGGACTGGACTCGGGGTGCCTAGAATTGATCCAAGTGCCCGTATATGAATTAGTCCATGCGCCTGGAATGAATCCCGATGCTTAAATTCTTCTCTTTATTATTTTATTTTTTAATTTTATTTTGAAGTATATTATATGTATTTAACATTTAAAAATGATCCAGACATCCGTGTATGAACTAATCCAGGCGTCTGTGGACACTGCTCTTTGAACACGGACTAGGATTTTCTGTTCATGGGCTGAAAAATAACAAAATGAAGGAAGAAAAAGGGCAGCGGTTCTTGACAGAGGAAGGAAAAATGGAAGTTGTTGTCGGAGGATAAAAGAAAAAAAAACAATTAAATTTCGATTGGGAATAAACAAGTGGAGGTTTTAAATAGGTTGAACTGATTTAATATGATTAAATTTTATTAGATCAAATTAAATTTAAACTAATATTGATTTAAACTAATATATTTTTTATCTTTGTATTTATCCGATAAATTTTATTTAACTTCAATTAATTTTAAATTAACACTTTCCCTTCGTGTTCCATGATCTTATTTATTTATTTTTATTTTATTAAAATAATTTAATATTTAATGAAAAATTTAATACTGATGGGAGCATAATGTAAAGTTGTCATCTCAATAATCCTTCAAAACAATTCCACACTCTTTAAAAGGAAGAAAATTATAGAAGATATTTATCATAATATAACGATCCTTTTTATGAAAAGATCAGAGCCCTTCAAATTTATTAGAGCTATGTGTCGTTAGTCTAGGGGAGGAAAAAAAATCAATAATGATGAATAATGTAGGAATAAACTTTTAACAACAAATTATAGCAATCAATTTGAATTCTTACACAACGGTTAAGGAAAGTGCTGATTTAAAATATTAAAAGTATTGAGCCACATAAAAGTTGAGCTATAGCTCCGGACTTGATATAGATAGTAAACATATAGTATTCTATTTGAATTGAACAGTCATCAATCCGAGGGTTTCATCATCTACCATGATTCTATCATACATTTTCATCTGTGCTCCTATTAGACCTCACTTTATATGACATGGGATCTCTTTATATATAACAGTTATATATAGGGCTATAGAAATATAGTCCACACTATCCTTACGGGGCTTTCTCTGTCTATCTTTTATAGCATACCTAATCTCAAATAGGTACTTTGATCCACAACGTCTTAGTGGTTGCGTATTTAAAGAAACACACTCTTATATACTTGCTGGCTAGCATGCACATCTTAAGTTACATGGGATAATTTAATTTTAATTGGTATTATATATCTAACTTATATTGATTAATTTGATGGTGATCGATATTTGATAAGAATGGATCTAGGAATTAATTTTAAGATGTTATATATTAAATAATAAAAATAATTATTATACGTTGCATTCGAATATCTTGCGGCTGAAAAGATGAGAGAGGAGGAGAAGGTGCAGGTGGGCACGTGGACAAAGCCAATAATAGAGTTAAAAGAGGTATCAGTCACCAAAAACATAGAATTAAATCGACACGGCTAGAGGTGGATTTACACGTGGCTAAAGTGATTTTTTTTATTTTATCTTTTCTTAGTTTTTATTGGAGAGATTTTTTTATGTAAAAAAAAAGTCATATGTTGATCGGGCGCCTCATGTGATTAATATCATAATTATATGTAGAAAGATAAATTAAAAAATCAAAAGATATTTTTTATCAGATTTCATATATAAATTGATCTTTATCCATTTCTATAAATCGATTCAATTATGTCTTATGTGATTTTATTAGTGATAGATGCATTGACCGATGTAACATCAACCTTTTCTATATGTAATGCCGGATGATAGTGAATAAACAACATCACCTATCTCAGTTGAGATCTTATGCTCCTTTTATATGTATTAGTGGAAATTGACGATCCTTATTTTATAAAATAGATGAAATTAAAAATTTCCACTAATACATATAGACGGACCATCTCCTCTGATTCGCAAAATCTAGAGGATCAAACCTCCTATCCCAATTTCCTCTCTCTCTACTACTTCCGATCTACTGATTAATTCCTAGGTATTGCTGATGTAAATTATGGATCCCAAAGAGAAGATATTAAAACAATATGAATATTATAGGAATAAACATAAAATTAAATAACAGTAGAAAGGTTGATATTTAACTTTGCATTCGCTAAAAGTTATTTAGACAAGGTAAGAATCAATAGTTGAGTTGCAGGAACTACCAGGCGGATTTATGGGGATTGGGAGGCCAATTTTTTATTAGTTATTACGATAAATTTTAAAGTGTTCGTAATGGGCAATTCAGTCCAGTATTTTTAAATTAATCATCTATTAAAAAAAGTATTCATTAATTTGTTAAAATTATAACCCGATTCTTAAACATATGAGAAATTTAGAAGACACCCTACATGCTATTATTCCAGGGATACGCATGAGATAATTGACCTTTGGTTTGTAACCGCCCATGAGCAACAATCAGAGAATAAAAAAAATGTTGAGAAGGATACCTGTTGGGCCAAACTAAAAAACCCAAACTTAGTATGCTCTTAATCAAAAGTAATTATATGCGGACGAAATAGCACACCATAAGTCTCTGGATACTAAGAGTCAAATAAAAAAACAATAAAGAATTCTTCCTCCTACCTGAATACATAAGACATCGTATTATTTCTTGTTGTCTATAGTGAAGACTTTTTGATTTATTATAATGGTAGATCATTCTGTCTGAATGCTGAATTAACGGACGTTGGGTATGTGGCGCTCTTCAGGTTGTTGATGTAGATCTCCGGCTAGTCTCACGAAACTCCGACGAACCTGCACAGAAGTCGGGCCGGGAAGGGGTTCCCGGCGGCGATCCTCCGACGCTCAAGTCAGGTAAGCAAGTGGTGAAAAAAGTAGCTCCAAAGCTTGTAGAACGCGTACCTCCGGCGAAGTCTGCGGCTCTTTATATAGAGCGGTGAAAGAGCTTCTACACGTCCACCGAAGCGCATACGTGTCCGCAGCCCATACCTCGGTATGGGTTTGTCAGAAAGCTTACCTGACGCCATACTGCAACAGTTCCACCGCGCCTTCGATGGGACAATAGGACACCCCGTTGTCAGACTAGGAGTATGGCCTAGCCATACGACTTGACGGCTATCAGCAGATGTTCCTGTCCCTATTTACCCACCGCCGGCCAGGACGTCCGTCCGGCTGGCTAGACGAAGAGCGCCGTCCGGACGGCCCTAATTCCCTGCGCCGGCCGGGCGGCGCACCCATTACGTCCTGCCTTCTCTTAGGCCTTCCGCTCGGTCATTATTTACTGTTTCATTGAGCGTCGGAACCCCGATCCCTGTCAGGGCGCCTTTTACTATCAGATGTTTACTGGCAGACCGATCGGCCTGCCCTTTTCTCATGAGTTCGGTCGGCTCACCCTTCTTCGACGGACCACCTGGCCCTTTGACCTCCACGGGGCGTTGACCCCTCCTTTGACCTCCACGGGGCGTTGACCCCTCGTTAGGGGGTCCCGGGCTCTTACCACCGGATCACTTGCCTTCCCCTCGAGTCTAGTCAAAGGAGGCGAAGTCCGACTGACTGGACTATCGATCTGACTGAGCAATGATCACTGCATTAGGCCGCTCGGCCAGGTATAGGGATACTCATCCGTTCGGCGGTATCTTGTCCGTGCCTTGTGTTCTCTTGGAATCCATGTCCGATGCTTTCCCCTACTACCCATCACGTGCGCTTCGCACGGTAAGGGGAGCTCATTAAATGCGGCCAGTATCCTGCTGACACGTGGCGATCATGCGTTTGTCAGCGTATGGCGGTGGCGTCACTTCCGATGGGACAGTCGCCGTTTGAAATGAGCGGCTAGATGACGACCTTGATATCGGCGACATGGATCGGACGGCTGAAATTAATAGCGGCCGCCCTTATAAAGCTCTGACTTCCGCTTTCCGCCGCATTTCGGCCTCATCTCCTCCCGACGTTTCGTTGCTCCTTTCTTCTCCGGCGACCTTGCGTTCCGGCTCTCCGGCGACCCTACAGCTTCTTCCGATCATCTCCCTTGCCCGTAAGGCTTCCTTTTCCTTGCTGCCTCTCCTTTCTTCTCTCTATTAGCTATTTCTTTTATCATCCCGCACTCTTTCCTAGCTTTATTTCTCCTTTCTTCCATCACGCGCCCATCCCTGGCCTTATACCATGACCAGTACTTTACAGCCGACCGGCGGTGCTCCTGGTCTTTGGTATTCGACCATGGAAAGTCGGTTCGATGAGGAGGACGCCTTGCGCCTCACTCGAACCTATGATATTCCTCCTGACCATCACATAGTGTTAGCCACACCGGCCGATCGGCCACATGAACCACCGCCCGGGACCGTTCTTTTCTTCCGAGACCAATTTTTGGCCGGGCTGCGTTTTCCACCTCACAAGTTCTTCTTACAAGTCTGCAATTATTTTCGCATTCCGCTCGGCCAGGTAGTCCCTAACTCCATTAGGCTGCTGAGCGGAGTGATAGTCCTTTTTAAACTGAACAACGTTCTCCTCGACCCTAAGATTTTTCACTACTTTTTTTTATCCCAAGCAAGCCGAGTGGGGCACCTTTGTTTTCCAGTGTAGGATAGGTTTCGTCTTCTTCGATAACATGTCGAGCTCCAACAAACATTGGAAGGAGCACTTTTTCTATGTGCGTTTTCCCGAGCTGCCAACTTTTCGTACCAAGTGGCAGACGGCGATGCCGGCGCAACCGGAGCTCGGCAAATTTAGAGGCGACGCGACATACCTTCATGCAGCCGAACGGCTGGTCGGTCAACGCTATCATATTGACAAGCTGCTCCTCCCGGGAGTAATGCACATATTCGGCCTGTCTTCTACCCCAGCCGATCTGCCCTGCAGCATGAGTAAGCGATTCTCATCCCTCCTTTTTCTTTTGTTCTAATTGATTTAATCTTTGTTTCTGCAGCTGAAGTTATGTGGCGTGCTAAAGCGACCGAGAAGCTCAAATTGAAAGCCGCTCAGATTGAGGCGGTGAAGAACAAGGAGGTCGCTGAGCGGGGCCTTGATCTAGCCGATCCGACCGGCGAATTAGGCGAGGGGACTCAGGATGCCCCTGAAGCCTTAGCAGCTACTACCTCTCACGACGAGGCAGCGGGCGGCACAGAACCTTCTACCCAAGCCGAGGTGGAGGGTCGTTCGGCCGATGATGTTCCGCTACTCACTCGGAAGCGTTGACGACCGGAATCCGCATCTGCCTCAACTCCACTTGATGAGCCACAGCCCGAGCGGGGCGCGGATGCTCCGGTGTTGTCCGGGACGGTTTCCCTAGAGAGTACCCCGACCCCACATGGCTCTCCGAGGGCAAGCTCTGAGGTGTCGCCGTCCAGCCCTTCAAGAACTCTGCGCCGTATCAGGCGTTTGGGCGAGCTTCCTGCCTCGTCCACCGGTGGGCCATCCGGTAAGGCCGATGCTTCTCAGAGCGAGCCGAGCGGCCCGAATTTAATTAAAACCGTCCTACGCCTCCCCTCAGAGGAATACATGGCTGCTGCTGATCGGCCAGTGGTCCCCGAGCAGCAGATCACCTTAACGGGCCCTCTTGCAAAAGCTTGGGAGGACACTCGGCGCCGAATAAAAGCGATGACTCCCGGGCAGCTCGGCGACAGCAACCTTCAACAGGCCACCGGGGTATGCTCTTTTTCTCTGTTCGTGTATTTGAATTAAGTTTTTAACCTGTTCACTTTTGCTCGTAGAACTGGGTGGAGCAGATTGCCGTTAGCAATCGGTTGGCCGAGCTGGAGGATGAATTGAAAAAACTCAAGGCCGCGGGAGACAGCTAGAGAAGGCCAAAAAATTACTGGAAGCCGAACGGAAACGAGCTTCCGATCTGGCGAGCAAGGTCGTTCGGCTCGAAGCGATGGTCAAACAACGAGATAAGGAGATCAAGACGGCGACCACTCGGAAGCGCCAGGCCATCGATGACATGGACCGAATGAAGGTGGAGATCAGAGGGCTGGAGCAACGCATCAAGGACCTGGATGCTCTTCTGGCCACCGAGAAGGAGAGCCGCTCGGCTGATTTGCTCAAATTCGAAGGGGATTTAAAGGATCTCCAGGCTGCCAATGATGCTGCCCAGGCCACGCTTAAAGAGTATCAGGACGGGGAGTCGGCTCGTTCTGACGAAGTGAGGAAGGCGTTTGTCCGCTCGGACGAATTCGGAGAGAAATTTACCAACAAAATTTCCCTCACTTTCGAAGAGGCGATTAAGGCGGCTGTGGATTACTTGAAGACCAAAGGTCACCTTCCCGCCGAGCTGACCATCCCATCAGAGGACCTGGCAACCGTGATGGGCGACATTCCTTATGCTCTTTTTGAATTTGATGCGTGAGGAGGGTTTTTTACCAACTTTTTTTTTTTTGTATCTTCGCCGCTCGGCCAAACTTATTTTTTGCTGTAACTTTTTTCGTTTGCCCAGTGCTTGGCGTAAATATATCATCTTCCCTTCCTTGCAATTTTTGTTTTGGCAAGACCTTTTTCTTTCTCCATGCGATTGCGCAGCCGCTCGGCGCGCGAATGTCACTCGTTCACGTGCTCACGTCTTTAATTCTAATTAACCATCTTTTGCTGTGCGCCTTACCTCAAAGGGGTTTTCCACAGATTTTGCTATGCGAGCCGCTCGGCTGCTCAGGGGTCTTAAAGAACGAGCTTTGTCGTCGATCGACTTCTTGCCGCCAGAATATATTACATGGATGACTCTTCCGCTCGGACGTTTATAGACGCCGGCTTGTCTCTCGATATTTAACATCGGAGCTCGACGGTCTTCCGCTCGGACGTTTATAGACGCTGGCTCGTCTCTCAATATTTAACGTCGGAGCTCGACGGTCTTCCGCTCGGACGTTTATAGGCGCCGGCTCGTCTCTCGATATTTAACGTCGGAGCTCGACGGTCTTTACGGCTAACTTCGATACTGCCGATCGGCGGAACCCTTGGCCATCCTTTGAATTAATTTCGCTTCCTGCATTACAAGGACACGGGCGACTAGCATATACACAAAAATGAGTTACATTCGTGCACCTTTCATCCAGCTCGATAAGGCTGGAGATGATTTTCACTCCACGGTCGATCCAGCTGCCGCCCGTCTTCATCCTCCAAATAATATGCGCCCGAGCGGAGCTTTTCAATCACCTTAAAGGGGCCCGCCCACGGTGCCTCCAGTTTGCCGACGTCGCCGAACGGCTTGACTTTCTTCCAGACAAGATTGCCGACTTGGAATGATCTGGGGATTACGCGGCGGTTGTAATTTTGCTTCATCCGTTGCCGGTACGCCATCAGCCGGACGGACGCCTTGGCTCTTTCTTCTTCGACCAGATCCAGCTCCATGTTCCTCCGCTCGGCGTTGCCCTCATCATAGCTTTGGATCCGAGTGGATTCGACTCCAACTTCAACAGGAATGACCGCTTCGCCGCCATACACCAGGTGGAAAGACGTGACGTCCGTCCCTTCCTTTGGAGCCGTTCGGATGACCCATAAGACGCCCGGCACTTCATCTACCCAACTCCCTCCCAAATGGTCGAGCCGAGTGCGTAGAATGCGAAGAATTTCTCGATTGGCTACTTCGGCTTGACCGTTGCTCTGGGGATAAGCCACGGACGTGAAGTGTTGCTCGATGCCGTAGCTTTTGCACCAATCCTCTAGCATCTTCCCTGTGAACTGCCGCCCGTTGTCGGAAACCAATCGGCGAGGGATGCCGAACCGACAGATGATGTGTTGCCAGATAAATTTTTTGACCATCTGTTCGGTGATCTTGGCTAGCGGCTCGGCCTCCACCCACTTGGAAAAATAATCAACCGCCACTAGCAAAAATTTCCGCTGCCCGGTCGCCATCGAAAATGGACCAACAATATCCATTCCCCATTGATCGAACGGACATGAAACTGTTGATGCCTTCATTTTCTCTGCCGGTCGGTGGTTGAAGTTATGGTACTTCTGGCATGAAAGGCACGTCGACACGGTCCGAGCGGCGTCTGCTTGTAAAGTCGGCCAAAAGTATCCAACTAGCAGGATCTTCTTAGCTAGTGCTCGTCCGCCCGGATGTCCTCCGCATGATCCTTGATGTACTTCTTGGAGGATGTAAGCCGAGTCCTCCGAGCTCACGCATTTCAACAACGGGCGTGAGAAAGCCTTTTTGTAAAGCTGATCGCCGATGAGTGTGAACCGACCGGCTCTCCTCCTTAGCAGCCGGGCTTCATACTCCTTGGATGGTGTGGCGCCCGAGCGGAGGAACTCTATGATGGGTGTCCGCCAATGATGTGCGTAGATTATATACTCTTTTATTCATGTTTTTACGCACATTTACATACTTTGAGCATGCTTGATCTATGCATTTTTATACTTCCAGCTTTCCTTTTAGCATATTTACTCTTTTGGTTCGGAGATATGCTTTTTGTGCATTTTCTGTACACAGGAGTCGATTTGGTGAAGAATCTACATCTTTGGGCAAGCCTTGGAGGAAACAAAGGGAGAAAGCACCAGGCCGTGTATCTTACACGGCCCTGCACTGGTATGGAGCTCGGGTCGTGTGAAGTTTGGCACCAACAGAAGAGGAAGATGACATGGCCGTGTGAACCTCACACGGCCGTGTCAAGATTTGAAGCCAACCAGAGCAGAAGCCTTACATGGTCGTGTGGATCTACACGGTCGTGTGAGGTTTCCAGAAACCAAGCAGGCTGTGGCCGTGTGCACCACACGGCCGTGTAGCATTTCCAGAGAGCAGAAGCGTCCTGGCCGTGTGAGTCACACGGCCGTGCAGCTTTGGCAGAGAAGGAACTGGACATGGCCGTGTGAATCTCACACGGCCGTGTCACGGGGCCGTGTGGCGCCCGATTCCCTCCTCTATTTAAACCCTCCTTCATGAATTAAAAGGGGATCTCTCCCCCTTTGGGAGAAGGCAAGATTTGGTGGTTTTCTCCCATTCTTGGGAGGATTTCTCGGCGATTTTAAGGGAGTTCTTGACGATTTCGACTCCGGAGCGAGGATTGGATCTGAAGACGAGGCTTCTTCGTAGATAAGTTTTCTCTTTCCCCCCTTTTTCTTGGTTTCTTGGATTGGGGATTTAAGAAATGCTTGTAATCTTCATTTCTTCGGATATTCTTCCTCGATTCATGGAGTAGATCTTGTATTCTAGGATTAAGGGAGTATTTGTATGATGGATTGATGTAATCTCTTATGGATTTGCCATTTTCTTGTTTCAATGACATTGTCTTGCTTGTATCAATTAGATCTTGAATGATTAATGGTGGTTTGTGCTTAATTCTCATTCTTGATTAATTGTTTGGATTTCTTGTGGACTTTGTAAAGATAAACTCTCACTCGATCATCCGAGGGATCCACGTGACAGGTGCAAGCCCGTGTAAGGGCGTTCGAGAGATAATCTTGAAGAGGAAATAGGAATATTCAAGAGAGTAGGATGGATTTTGTGATTAGTTTCTTGTATCTTGATAGATTAATAAGTTGTGGGCTTCTATGTTGATATCCGAGGAAGGCATAGTAATAGGTGCGCTTCTGTGTAAGGACAACATAGGTTCACGTCTAATTGATCATATTTAGATACATTTCTCAGTCCTTAGCCGGTTGTCTATTGCAAGAGAGAACCGGCAACTTTCTACAAGTGCTTGGCAATTGAGGGATAAGAATTGGTGAACCATTTACATTCAAGAAATCTTACAAAGAAACCGAAACTCCTAGAATCTCCCTTATCATAACCCAAAACACTAAACTCTTGTTTGTAGATCTATAATATTAGATTTGTTTACCTTCACTTTGCATTTCAAACGATTGGATAGTTGTTTAGCTAATTCGCATTGAGACATTTCTAGTGCTTATTCCAGTCCTTGTGGATACGATAATCTTTTATATTACTTGCAACATTTCCGTACACTTACGGAGCGTGATAAGTTTTTGGCGCCATTGCCGGGGACTGCGCTATAACATTAGGAATTATCGATTGAGTTAGACTAAACTTAACATTTGTTTTCCTTTCATATTGCATAGTTGTAACTAATCATTAGATTTCTGTTTTTATTTTCTTGTATAACTTTTACTTCTTGTTAATTCTTTTTGTACAAATTCAATTCTGCATTTTTTATTTTTTTATTTTTCTTTTTCTGTTGAATTGTCATTTGCTATCTTGTTCTTGTGTATGCGAAGATCTAACTTTGCAGGGGAATTCTTTCCTTTTGACCCTGAGATTGACAGAACTTTCCATAAAAGAAGAATTCTACAAAGGCAAATTGAAGAACAGGAACATTTGAACATGGCGAATAGACCACTCAAGGATTATGCAGCACCTTATGCAAGAGGTTTTCGATCTAGTATTTCAAGACCTCCAGTGGAAGCTAATAACTTTGAGATCAAACCCGTAATTATATCTATGGTGCAGCAGAACCAATTTGGTGGAGGACCTCATGAAGACCCCAATCAACACTTAGAGGTCTTTTATGAAATATGTGGTACCATGAAAATGAATGGAGTTCCTTCAGAAGCAGTTAGATTGTTATTATTTGGGTTTTCCTTAAGAGATAGGGCAAAGCAATGGCTGAATTCTTTGGCCCCTAATAGCATCACCACTTGGGAGCAGCGTGAGCAACAATTTCTTGATAAATTCTATCCACCAAGCAAAACAGCTCATATGAGGAATTTAATTGCAAGCTTCAAGCAAACTGACTCAGAATCTCTTTTCGAAGCATGGGATAGATATAATAGTATTCTCAGACAATGCCCACATCATGGGTTGGAAAGATGGTTAGTGTTGCACACTTTTTACAATGGTATCAACTATCATACCAAAGTGTCCCTCGATTCAGCTGCTGGAGGGGCACTTATGAATAAAAGTTTAGATGAAGCTGAAGAAATTATTGACAGTGTAGCACAAAATCATCATCAATGGGCAAATGAAAGAAGTGGTGGCTATTCTTTTGTAAACCCAACAATTAAAGCATCAGGGAAGTTTGATGTAGATGCAGTCACTCTTTTGTCTGCAAAATTGGACGCTCTTACAAAGAAATTTGAAAATATGGGGACTAGTGCTAATATGGTCAATGCTATTAGTACATCTTGTGAAGTATGTGGGAGTTCAGAGCACTCAAATGACTCATGTCCATTGGGAGCTATCACTACACAAATCAATCAACTGGAACAATGTGATGCAATCGTGAGTTACAATCAAAGGCAGAATAACCCATACTCAAATACTTATAACCCTGGATGGAAGAGCCATCCCAATTTTTTTTACAGAAATAATCAAGATCAAGGACCATCTATGGGGGTAAGACCAAATTTTCAAGCTGGGCAACAAAATTTTCAACATCTATCTTCTCAAGGCTTACCAAAGTCAAATATTGAAAAGATGCTTGAAGAAATTATCTCAAGTCAGAATGAAATGAAGCAAGATTTAGCAAAGCTCATTCAGAGAATGGATAATTCTGATAAGCATCAAAAGATCCAGGATAGTCAAATTGCCCAACTAGCTTCCTCATCATCCAGAGCACCAGGACAACTTCCTGGAAAACCTGATGTGAATCCTATGGAGCATTGCAATAGAATTGAGCTTAGGAGCGGACGGATCTTGGGAGACTCCCAAGTGACCGCTTCAAAAGGGATACAAAAAGAAGAAGAGCTCTCTCCTCTTATACCAAATCAGATTCAAGCTAATGAGGAGAGTACCATTGAGGTTGAAGAGACTCTTCCACTGAACCATCAGAGCAAAGATGTCCCTTTTCCTCAGAGACTTACAATGCTCAAGAAAGATGAAGAATTTGGCAAGTTTTTAGAAAAAGATAAGGAAATTTGTGTAGAGGTACCTCTTATTGATGCTATTCTTCAAATGCCTAGATTTGTCAAATTCCTGAAGGATCTCATGTCAAACAAGAGAAGAAGGGGAGAGGTTGAGACAATTGCGCTTAGTGACGAATGTAGTGCTATTTTGGAGAAGAACACTTCCCCAAAACTAAAGGACCCAGGGAGCTTTTATATTCCTTGCAACATAGGAAAAGAATTTTTTGAAAAAGCTTTTTGTGATTTGGGGGCAAGTGTTAGCCTCATTCCCTATTCAATTTGTAATAAATTAGGTCTCAAAAATATTAAACTTACTACTATGGCACTTCAACTTGCCGATCATTCCTGCAGGTACCCTTTGGGTATTTTAGAAGATGTGCCAGTAGAGGTGGATGAGAATGTTATTCCCACAGATTTTGTAGTGTTGGACATGGAAGAGGACCCCAGGATTCCTATCATATTAGGAAGACCTTTCCTTGCTACAGCTGGAGCTATAATTGATGTCAAAAATCATAAACTTTCTTTGGTAATTGGTAAGGAAAGGTTGGAATATGATCTATCTAATATCTCTAACCATGTCTCGTCTCTTTTAAATGCTTGTAGCAGGACAAGCATTTATAAACTTGAGGAATGGAATTTCCATCCTCATGGAAGGCCACCAAACGAAGGAGACAATGTGGTGGAAGATGTTGGGAGAAGATCTCCCAACAAAAACGAAAAGTATATCTGTCCTCCAAGGGCGAGGAAAAGAAGTGAATGATCAAGTTTGGTCGAGCTAAAGACCTTAAACAAGCGCTTCTTGGGAGGCAACCCAAGGGTTCTTTTAGTTAGTTTTGATTTGTATTTTAATTTCTTTTAGTTTGATGCACTCTTTTGATTTTGTTTTCAGGTTAGGTGCAAAACAGAGCCCGGCCGTGTGCTATACACGGCCAGGCAAAAGGAAGTGTTAGGGTCGTGTCATCCAGACACGGCCGTGTGGGATCTCCCGAGGAGAAAAAGGTATAGGCCGTGTCCCAGACACGACCGTGTAAAGAATCCCGAGAAGAAGGATGGAGAGGTCGTGTCCCAGACACGACCGTGCGAAGAATCCAGAGAGGGGAGAGGGGGAGGCCTTGTGGATCTGCACGGCCCGTGTAGGAGAGTTATTAAAGTCTTCTTTCTACCTTACACGGCCAGATCTTGGCCGTGTTCCGCACACCCCCAACTCTCCAAAACATATCTTTCTCTCCCGATCTCTTAAAAACTCCTCTCTAATCTCTCAAGATCTCTTAGATCCGATTCTCCTCCTTTCTAAGACTTGGACTTTTTGTTCTCCTAACCTAAGATCTTTGTTCTTTGAGTTCCATTTTTCCAACTCTAGATAATTCTTCCCCTATCTAAACTCATCAAGATGTCCAATATTTTGAAGAAACTTCGCAAAGGAGGTGGTGGATCCAGTGGAGACAAAGAGAAGGAGCCATCAAGGGACAAAGGAAAACAACCAGTGAAGGGCAAAGGCAAAAGGACTTCACGCAACGAAGGTAATGACAATGAATTCAATATTGTGTTTAGAAATGATGATCAAGTAACTAGATTTGCAATTCTTGTCAATAGAAAGATGGTGTGTACTAGATATATGGACCCAACTGTTCTTGATATGCTTGGAATTAGGGAAGATATAGATTTGATGATTGGGCTTTTGGATTGGAGTGATATTATGTACACACATTTGCCTACATATCCTCGTCTTGTTTTGGAATTTTTGAGTTCATTGGATGTCCATTTTACTAATGAAGATGATTATTTTGGAAAAATCTCTTTTAGACTAATGAATCAAGAATTTCTATGGGCATTTAGTGACTTTAATTCTTGTTTTGGATTAACCACCGGTAGCCCTCGTAGGTTTGATCCAAGGTTTAATTGGAATCATTTTTGGAATGCAATAACTGGGTTAGATCAACCTTACGAGCCTTCAAGAGCTAAGGCCTCCCATATGCAAAACCCCATCTTTAGGTATCTACATAGAGTCATGGGTAAAACTATTTTTGGTAGGGGAGAGAGTGATGGGGTGGTTAAAAAGATAGAGCTTTATGCTTTATGGGCTATGCTTTATAAGGTTGAATTTGATTCTGATTTTCATTTTGTTCAAACCTTATTAAGATCTGCTAGGGCATCATCGGGATCAATTGTTTTTGGTGGTTTGATTACCCGAATAGCTTATAATTTAAATCTTGATATTGATGGGTTGGAAATAATTCATGGTAATGACATGATTAACATTGATGCATGTCTTGCTATGAAAATGATCGTTCGGGATGAGAATGGTTTCGCGTTTCCTAGGAGGAGTGGTTCTCCTTTACCCCTTCCTTTTCCTGAACGAACTACTATTCGTAACCCGGCTAATTGGGTAATTTCTGAGTTAGATTTTGAGGATAACCCTTCTATACCTAGAAACACTGAGCCACATCATGAGCCCTCGTCATATGGACACCCGCAGCCTTCTAGTTTTATGGAGCCCGCTAGGCATTCTTTTGCATATGGCACGGGATCTTCTAGGTTTGATTTTTCAGATTTTCGTACGTATCTAGAATCACTTCATGAGAAGCAAGATTCCCAACGAAAAATGTTGGAGGGGCGCTTCTCTTTATCTGATGATCAGTTTAGGGAGGTACAAAATCATTTTCAGTTTACGAAGAATTTTCAAGGTCAAGTGGCTGAGTTTGTGCAGGATTATGATACTGATCAGGCTAGGATGAGAGATTTTATGCAGAGCATGATGCTTACTAGCCAACAAGTAGATGCTTTATATGAGTATCATAGATCTTTGGGTGAGATTCCAGATTTTCCTAGTTTTCCTATTGGCCAACCACGTCGTAGACCTCCTTTCCCTCGTCCACCTCCACCTCCTCCACCATATTGATTTCATCGGGACGATGAAAAATTTAAGTTTGGGGGGGTGTCATGTACTGTTTAGTTTGGTTTTCATTTTCAGTTTTTAGTTTTTGTTAGTTTTTCATGTTGGTTCTTGTTGCTTTATTTTGCTTTCTTTTGAAATAATCATGGCAAAAAAATTTTTGAGAACATCAAATCTTCACTTATATGCTTTCTTGGATTCAAGTGAAATGTTAGCACGATTATTGTCTTGATTCATGGTGTTCAAATGATGCTAGTAGTAAATTTTGTGTAGTTCTTTTTTCTATCTTGGGAAGCATTAATAAGCTGAGAATCTTATGGTGATGAGTTTTAGTTTTGGTTCAACCTTAAGGATTTTATCTTCACTACACTTGTGCTTGATGCTTGAATAGTTGATGTCATTGAAATAGTCATGATTCATCTTGTTTGCTTAGTACTTGGTTTCCATGGTGATTTCTCAACTTTCATTTTGGTTACTGGATGAGGCTCAAATCATTAAAGCTCATTTGGAAAAATCAAAATATCCCAACATGTGTGCTAAAAGTACATTTGTGAATAAGTTTTGCACAATGCAAACATTTAAAAAAAAAAAAAAAAGGATATAAAAAATAGTTGTCATGAGTGGAATCTAGCAAGTCACCCCTTTGAGACCGAGTTAGGTTACTGGGGAAATGACTGCTTAGCTTCCCTTGAGATTGAGCACACCTTTGAGACTTTGGGTTAGTTGAGAAATATGAACCAAGTGAATGGTGAGTAAGTGCCTATCACTGGTTACTTGTCTTTCACTGGAAACACTAGGAATTCAAATTTGATGACGACTTGACTAGGACATGGATTGAAACTTGAAGGGTGTTGAGTTACTTTTACACTGTGCACAAGATTCTTATGCTTGAACCATACTTTACTTGTTTCCATGATCATGCTTGTTAATGAAACTTTTTGATAAAATTAGGAAAGTGCACTAGGTTTTATGAATGTGTTGTAGAACATATGAATTTAGACTGCGGCATTTTGCTTGAGGACAAGCAAAGGTTTAAGTCTGGGGGTGTGATGTGCGTAGATTATATACTCTTTTTGCATGTTTTTACACACATTTACATACTTTGAGCATGCTTGATCTATGCATTTTTATACTTTTAGCTTTCCTTTTAGCATATTTACTCTTTTGGTTCGGAGATCTGCTTTTTGTGCATTTTCTGTACACAGGAGTTGATTTGGTGAAGAATCTACATCTTTGGGCAAGCCTTGGAGGAAACAAAGGGAGAAAGCACCAGGCCGTGTATCTCACACGGCCCTGCACTGGTATGGAGCTCGGGCCGTGTGAAGTTTGGCACCAACAGAAGAGGAAGATGACATGGCCGTGTGAACCTCACACGGCCGTGTCAAGATTTGAAGCCAACCAGAGCAGAAGCCTTACATGGCCGTGTGGATCTACACGGCCGTGTGAGGTTTCCAGAAACCAAGCAGGCTGTGGCCGTGTGCACCACACGACCGTGTAGCATTTCCAGAGAGCAGAAGGGTCCTGGCCGTGTGAGTCACACGGCCGTGCAGCTTTGGCAGAGAAGGAACTGGACATGGCCGTGTGAATCTCACACGACCGTGTCACGGGGCCGTGTGGCGCCCGATTCCCTCCTCTATTTAAACCCTCCTTCATGAATTGAAAGGGGATCTCTCCCCCTTTGGGAGAAGGCAAGATTTGGTGGTTTTCTCCCATTCTTGGGAGGATTTCTGGGCGATTCTAAGGGAGTTCTTGACGATTTAGACTCCGGAGCGAGGATTGGATCCGAAGACGAGGCTTCTTCGTAGATAAGTTTTCTCTTTCCCCCCTTTTTCTTGGTTTCTTGGATTGGGGATTTAAGAAATGCTTGTAATCTTCATTTCTTCGGATATTCTTCCTCGATTCATGGAGTAGATCTTGTATTCTAGGATTAAGGGAGTATTTGTATGATGGATTGATGTAATCTCTTATGGATTTGCCATTTTCTTGTTTCAATGACATTGTCTTGCTTGTATCAATTAGATCTTGAATGATTAATGGTGGTTTGTGCTTAATTCTCATTCTTGATTGATTGTTTGGATTTCTTGTGGACTTTGTAAAGATAAACTCTCACTCGATCATCCGAGGGATCCACGTGATAGGTGCAAGCCCGTGTAAGGGCGTTCGAGAGATAATCTTGAAGAGGAAATAGGAATATTCAAGAGAGTAGGATGGATTTTGTGATTAGTTTCTTGTATCTTGATAGATTAATAAGTTGTGGGCTTCTATGTTGATATCCGAGGAAGGCATAGTAATAGGTGCGCTTCTGTGTAAGGACAACATAGGTTCACGTCTAATTAATCATATTTAGATACATTTCTCAGTCCTTAGCCGGTTGTCTATTGCAAGAGAGAACCGGCAACTTTCTACAAGTGCTTGGCAATTGAGGGATAAGAATTGGTGAACCATTTACATTCAAGAAATCTTACAAAGAAACCGAAACTCCTAGAATCTCCCTTATCATAACCCAAAACACTAAACTCTTGTTTGTAGATCTATAATATTAGATTTGTTTACCTTCACTTTGCATTTGAAACGATTGGATAGTTGTTTAGCTAATTCGCATTGAGACATTTCTAGTGCTTATTCCAGTCCCTGTGGATACGATAATCTTTTATATTACTTGCGACATTTCCGTACACTTGCTGAGCGTGACAGCCAATCGCTTGGAAATGTGAGGCCTTCCATCCGGTCGACGTGCGCCACCAACAGTACTTTTTCAATTGGCTGTAGAATGGCGACCGGCGTTATTGAGCTCGTGAGTTTGGCTAACTCATCAGCTGCTTGATTTTCTGCTCTGGGTATCTTCTGGACAATAACTTCTCTAAAATCGGCTTTGAGCTTCTCGAAGGCTTCAGCGTAGAGCTTGAGCCGAGCACTATTGATTTTGAAGGTACCAGAGAGCTGCTGAGCAGCCAGCTGCGAATCCGAGTGGAGCGTTACCCAACCGGCTCCCACATGCCGGGCAGCCTGCAAGCCAGCTATGAGGGCCTCATACTCTGCTTCATTGTTGGTAGCCTTATAATCCAGCCGGACGGATAAGTGCATCTTTTCTTCTTGAGGGGAGAGCAACAATATTCCAATCCCGCTTCTGAGCCGAGTGGACGACCCATCCACATATATTCTCCACATAGCTTCCGGCTCTGGCCTTTGCACCTCAGTCACAAAATCGGCCAAGGATTGCGCTTTGATCGCCGAGCGGGGATGGTATTGGATGTCGAATTCACTTAACTCTGTCGTCCACTTGATGAGCCGCCCGGACGCTTCTGGGTTTAGTAACACACGACCGAGCGGGCTATTTGTTTTAATAATGATGGTATGCGCCAGGAAGTATGGACGAAGGCGCCGAGCTGCAAGGACCAGAGCGAAAGCCAGCTTCTCGAGCCCAGTGTAGCGAGATTCAGCATCTTTTAAAATGTGACTAAGGAAATACACAGGCTCTTCTCCGCTCGCCCTCACTAAAGCCGAGCCGATTGCATGCTCGGTTAAAGACAAGTACATATAAAGTGGCTCACCCGCAGTCGGCTTGGCCAATACCGGGAGAGAGTTCAGATATGCCTTCAAGTCTTCGAACGCCCGATCGCATTCTTCATCCCAGTGAAACTTAGTGGCGTTGCGCAAGATTTTGAAGAAAGGGAGGCTCCGATCGGCAGTTTTGGAGATGAATCTGGACAAAGCAGTTATCCGACCGGTCAAACGCTGCACTTCCCTTGTATTTCTTGGAGGCGGCATGTCTTGGAGAGCTTTCACCTTGCTAGGATTTGCTTCGATTCCCCGCTCGGTCACTATGTACCCCAGAAAACGCTCTCCTTTCGCTCCGAACAAGCACTTCTGGGGATTTAGCTTGACTCCATATTTGCGCAGTGTTCGGAAGGTTTCCTCCATGTCTTTGAAGAGATTGGCCGCTCGGACGGATTTGATGAGAATGTCGTCCACATACACTTCCAGATTTCGCCCAATCTGCTCTCTGAATACTTTATTCATCAAGCACTGATATGTGGCTCCCGCATTCTTCAATCCGAACGACATCACATTATAGCAATAGGTGCCATCGGCCGTGACGAAGCTGACTTTTTCTTGATCTTCACGGGCGAGCGGCACTTGATGATAGCATTGGTAAGCGTCGAGCATACATATTAATTCGCAGCCGGCCGTAGAGTCCACCAGCTGATCTATCACTACTACAAAATCAGCCTAAGGTATCACTTTGGGAGCAACACTTTAGTAAATTGTTGTCATATATCAAGTTTTGGAAAAAACACGCAACACTTTCAAATAAGTGTTGCATTATAACTAAAATGCAACACATTTTTTAGAAGTGTTGCAGTTGATATTAGAAAAGGTAACACTTTTGTAAAAGTGTTGTAATAGTGTAGGAATATGTGACACTTTTTAAATGTGTTGCGGTAGTAGTAATATTTGTTGTAATCGGAAGAAATGACATGTTTATTTTTCATAAATTGCCCACAACACTTTTGCCAACACTATATAATAATTAAATAATAAGTGTTATTAAAGAAATAAACTTATAGAATTTTTTAAAATTTTTTAGAAATTTTTAGAGATTTAAATAAAGTTCATAAGATATGTTTCAATTACAAGGAGAGAAATCTTGTTTGGATAATAATTATGTAAGATACAATGCTCAAATAATAATTAAATAATAAAATTATTTGAGAAATAGTGAATTTTTAAGAATTTTTAGAAATTTTCTAAGATTTAAATAAATCTCGTATATGATGTAGATTAAGGAGATTAATTATTGGGATATGGAAAAATCTATTTAAACTATCATATTTAAACGTGGAAATGATTAATTTCCCTTGCCCTAACCAGACGTCGCTCGTATGTTTTATTTCTTTTCTTTTTTTTCTTTTCCTTCGTTTCTCCCTTGCCCTAACCCGACGCCGCTCCTCCCCTCTCCTCTTCGCGCGGCCGCCGACCTCTATCTCCCAACCCGATCGTCGCCGGTGAAGTCCTCAGCCGGCAATGTTCTTGTGACCTCGGAGCTGTAGCATCGTCTCCTCCCACGCGATGCCAACTGACGAGCTCTCCCAATCTCTTCATCGCCGACCCTCTTCCTCTGTGGTCTCCGCCGTCGCCGAGTACAGTCGTCGCCCAGTGCAGCCGTCGCCGGAAGGAAGGAGCAACACCAGCCTCTGCGTGCCTCTACCCTAGTGCGATCGCCACCTTCTCATCGCCGCCCCGATCTCCTCTTCCCTCCCAAGCCGCGCACCACCACCTGACGCCGCCACCCTCTCCGACCACCGTCCAGTGTCGAGCCCTTCCTCTCCCCTTGCTGCCGTCATGAAGCTCCCGGCCAAGATCCCCCAACTGCCCTATAATGGCCGAATAGCATGGTTCCGACCACAAGAAGGTAGGTGGTAACGTTTAAGGGTGTTTCTTTACTTGTCCGATCACTGGTATATTGTAACCAGAGCTATGTGTTCTGGATAGCAGATCAATAATTGCGATGAATTCCCATTCTGTATTGGGTCTTGTCCACTCTTTGCTGGCCAACGATTCCCTATGATGGTGAGGGCAGCTGGGCAGAACGAAGCTTTGTGCCTTGGCGTGGATGTAACGAACAGAGGTTGTTTCTCATCTCTATATGAGATTGGTTATTTGATTATGAATGTGGTTAGGTTGTGCTTAGTATTTGATTCAGGGAATTCTTATTTCTCGGATATATGGATATGGATACATTACTGATTTGAGGTGATTGTTTGGATAGCAGTGGCTATGTTGATGAATTCGGTATGTTTTCATCATGAAAGAATGCTATGATTTAGTTGCTTGAAGGTAGCTTTAACTAATGTTCTCTTGGAATTGTCATCACCTGCTACTTTTCAATCCATCTATGAACTAAATTTTATCCTTCAACAATATGAGTAGCTCTAAAATTTTGAACTATCCCTTTCTTTTATCCACCTGTTATGTATAAGACTTATTTTTATTTTTTTTCACTGGTTGAACTCTTAATGGTTGGAAGTGGTTGAATGTTTGCCATGTAAGTTTAAATTAACTTATTTTCATTTATGTATGAATTACATGGGCAATAAAATTATTTGAAAAGACACTTTGAACTTTGCATGTTCACTTGGAAGTGGTTGTGAATGTTTGCCATGTAAGTTTAAATTAACTAAATCCCCGGTCCTTATTTCCATTAATCATAGAAAAGCATTTCATTTTGACTATGGAACTTACCAACTTGCTACAATTTGATGCTTGAGGTTTAGTTCTTCCTGATGTGGTTTTGTTGATAGCTATTTATTATTGCTATTGACTTTGCAAGTTTGATGCTCAATTATATAATTGATTTTGCAAGTTTGATGTTCAATTATATAATTTTTTGCTCTGAATTATGCTAAGTTTATCATCCAATTGCAAATTTGTAGCATGAGAGATTACTTGGATTAGTAACATGTGAGTCTTTCATTGTGTTTGTATATGTTTTACCTCTTGCTCTTCGCTAACACCCATTTCACTACTATTTCCTTTTTTTTCCAGAGTTTCTAAGACCAATGTGCTTTTGCATGCATTTTTCTCATTTAATAGTACTTAGTTTATCATTCTTTATATGGTTGGTACCTAGTTGTGCTATGAGGTTTGGTACTTCTTTGCAGTTGCTTATTTTGATATGCTATCATTTTTAACTCTCATTGCAGTGTGTCTCACCAAATTTGAGTATTCTCATACTAAATTTAGTAGATGTTATTTTCCAGCTGAAGGATGGTGGTTGGATAAAGTGTATTTAGATATATTGTCAGTTGAGTACAAAGGTTATTACTTTTGCTACTTGATCAAATCTCTATTCTTACTTTTATTATCCATATTGTGATGCTTTTCTTGTAGGCAGCAAGCATTTTGGATAGCTAAGCAGCTGTTATAGTTGGGAATGAGAATGAGTGTTACATTTTGGATACCTATGTGATTTTTTTGAGGCAAGCAAATAGTTTGTATAGTTGGCTTTTTGTAAATGTATGGTTGCCTTTTTGGGGAGATTCATGAAGGTATTAATTGGTGGCTTTTGTATAGTGCTTTAGTTGGTGATATATTGTAGATGTCAATTGTTGGATTTTTATAAAATTCTTGTGGTACAATTTTTGCAATATAATGATCATATTTTGAATAATCTATTTTTATACAAATGTGTTTGATTGGATAATAAAATTGCATTATCAATAATATATTGGTGAAAAATAAGTGTTACTATTAATGGGTAAAAGTGTTAGGTGAAAATTTTAATAAAAAGTGATGCATTTAATGGAAAAAGTGTTGCATTATTGGGTTAAAAAATTGTTGCTATTAATAGTTAAAAGTGTTGCAATTTTTTAAGAGTAACAAAAGAATAAGTGTTGCTGGTGAAAGAAAAAAGTGTTGCATATAAAGAAGCGTTGTCTTTGCTATATATCGTGACAGTTCAAAAAAGTATTGCATAAAATGGCAAAAGCGTTGTGTTATATCTAACATGACAGGACCTGATAAGATAGAATGAAAAGCGTTACCTTAGGTATAATGCAACATTTATATGGCTAAAAACAACACTTTAGGGGTGATGTCTTAGCCTCAATTTGTAGTAGTGTATCCGGGGCAGGGGATAAAAGTCTTTCGGGCAAGCTTTGTTGAGATCCCTGAAATCTATGCATACTCTCCATTTGTTGTCCGGCTTGGAGACTAATACTACGTTCGCCAGCCAGCTCGGGAATTGCACTTCGCGTATATGGCCAGCTTCCAGAAGCTTCTCCACCTCCGCCCGGATGATGGCATTCTGCTCGGCGAAATTCTGGGCAGCTCATGTGTCGACCAGACGAAGACATCATGATTTCTTCGGAGGCATTGGATCAGCTCCTCTTTCTGCTTCTCCTCTAGATCGAACGCAATAAAAGTCGTGGCCTCCGATCGGGTTGGGTGAATCTGCACTTCCTCTTTTTCTTCATAAATTAAAGAGGGTGGCTTTTCAGTGATGGCGTTTACCTCGATCCGGGGCGCCTTCCGAGCGGAATTGGCTTCTGCTCGAACCATCTCGATGTAGCATCGCCGAGCTGCTAGCTGATCTCCCCGTACTTCTCCCACTTTGTCCTCCACGGGGAACTTGATCTTCTGATGGAAGGTTGAGACGACCGCTCGGAATTCGTTGAGCGCCGGTCGTCCCAAAATGACGTTGTAGGACGAGGGAGAGTCGACCACCACGAAGTTTATTGTCCTTGTCCTCCTGAGCGGCTCTTCTCCCAGCGAGGTAGCCAGCCGGATCTGTCCGACCGGCTGAACTTCGTTACCCGTAAACCCGTAGAGCGGAGTTGTCATGGGTAACAGCTCGGCTCGATCAATTTGCAGCTGATCGAACGCCTTCTTGAATATGATGTTGACTGAGCTCCCTGTGTCAACAAATACGCGGTGAATAGTGTAATTGGCTATTACCGCTTTGATGAGCAGAGCATCGTCGTGGGGTACTTCAACTCCTTCCAAGTCCCCGGGCCCGAAACTAATTTCGGGTCCTTCCGCTCTCGGCTACAACCGACTGCATGAATCTGGAGCTGCCGGACGCTCGCCTTTCTAGCTCGGTTGGAGTCTCCTCCGGTCGGCCCGCCAGCAATAACGTTGATCTCGCCTCGGGAAGTATTGCTTCTATTTTCCTCTTCCCGAGCGGACGGTCGGGACCGTTCTCTGGACGCTCGGCGATTCTCCTGCCTTGGAGAACGATGCCGATCGGGAGTCTGTTGCTGCTGTGGCCTATCAGCTCGCGTCCGATCGGCTTCATGAGTTCTCTGTCGCCTGTCGACTGAGGGAGACCGTCGTCCGGCATTCCGGGGCACAGGATGAGTCACGAAGGGAAGACTTCGACAATCCCTTGTGTTGTGCGTATCCGTCCGGTGGAAGGAGTGTTGGTTGCTACTCGGAAAACCTATAGGTTCCACTGTACAAAAATTTTGTACAAAGGTCTGAACCTTTTCCTAGCTACCATGTGTTCTTTTAAATTAAATTTTGGATCGCCTGCGGAACTTAACACGTTTGATCCAAAACTTAATCTATTTGTTCTTTTAGGTTTTGACTTGGATCTCCTGCGGAACTTAACACGTTCGACCCAAGTCTCCTTAAGTTATTAATTCCATTAAATATTAATTTCCATAATTGGTTCCCAGTACTGACGTGGCGAGGCACATGGCCTTCTTGGATATGGGAGCAACCACCACCGACTAGACAAAACCTTTTATAGAAATCTAATATTTAATTTCCTAAAATAACTTTAGGTTAACCAATGAGAACAATCAAATCATAAGGAAAAGAAAAAACAAAAGAACACAACATCGAAAAACATATTCGAAATTCTAGAACGTAAGCCTCTTGTATTTGGTATTATTTCCATAAATAACTAGTATGATGCGGAAAGAAAAATTACTAGTTATACCTTGTAGAAAAACCTCTTGATCTTCTACCGTATTCCTCTTCTAACCTCGGACGTTGTGTGGGCAACGATCTTCCGGGATGAGAAACCACCAACCACCTTCTTCTCCTCCTAGCTAGGTTCGGCCACAAAGAAAGAAGCTTCACCAAGGAAGAAAATCAAAACACCAACCAAGCTCCAAGAGATGCTAGCTTCCTCTCCTTCTTCTTCTTCTTCTCCAAGTAGTATCCGGCCACCACAAGAGCTCCAAGGGAATAGAGGGGTTCGGCCACCACAAGAGGAAGAGAGGGAAAGGATGGCCGGCCACACCAAGGAACAAAAGAGGGAGAGAAAATAATAGAGGTTGTATCTCATGAAGGCACCCTCACCCCTTCTTTTATATTCCTTGGCCTAGGCAAATTAGGAAATTTAATTACAATAAAATTTCCTTAATTTCCTTGACATGATTTAATTGAGAAAAATAAAATAAAATTTCCCCAATTGAATTCAAGTGGCCGGCCACATCATGAAGAACAAATTGGACAAGTTTCAATCAACAATTAAAACTTCCTAATTTGTTTCCGGAAATTTTAAAAAATAAAATTTCTCTTCAAAAATCTCTTCATGGTTGATAAAAGGAAATTTCTATAATTTTAATTTTATCAACATGTGAATAATTTTAAAGAGAAAATAAAATATCTCACCAATCTACAAATAAGGAAAGAGATCTAATCTCTTTCTTTAATCTTTTGTAGATCTTTTATAAGAGAGATATTTTAATTTAAATTCTCTTTAATAAATTATTTCTTCCACATAATAAAAATTAAAATTAAAATTCCTTTTTAATTTAATTTGGCCGGCCCCCACTAGCTTGGGTTCAAGCTAGGGCCGACCCTAGCTTGAACCACAAGCTAGCTTGGCCGGCCCCCTTATCATGGATATGAAGGTGGGTATAGGTGGGTATAGTACTCTATAAATAAGAGGCTACGATAGGGACCGAGAGGAGGAATTGGTTTTGGTCTCCCGATAAAATTAAGCATCCCGTGTTCGCCCCGAACACACAACTTAATTTTATCAATAATAATTCATTCCACTAGAGAACTATTATTGAACTACCGCACCAATCCCAAATTACATTTTTGGGCTCCTTCTTATTATGAGCGTGTTATTCTCCCTGTGTTTAAGATATCGAATGTCCACTAATTAAGTGAGTTACTGACAACTCATTTAATTAATATCTAAGTCCAAGAGTAGTACCACTCAACCTTATCGTCATGTCGGACTAAGTCCACCTGCAGGGTTTAACATGGCAATCTTTATGAGCTCCTCTTGAGGACATTATCAACCTAGTATCTCTAGGACACAGTTTCCTTCTATAATCAACAACACACACTATAAGTGATACCATTTCCCAACTTATCGGGTTTATTGATTCAACGAACTAAATCTCACCCATTGATAAATTAAAGAAATAAATATCAAATATATGTGCTTGTTATTACATTAGGATTAAGAGCACACACTTCCATAATAACTGAGGTCTTTGTTTCTTTATAAAGTCAGTATAAAAGAAACGACCTCAAATGGTCCTACTCAATACACTCTGAGTATACTAGTGTAATTATACAATCAAGATAAACTGATACTTAATTACACTACGACCTTCTAATGGTTTGTTCCTTTCCATTTTGGTCGTGAGCCACTGTTTATAATTTATAAGGTACTGATAACATCATCTTCTGTATGTGACACCATATACTATGTTATCTACAATATAAATTAATTGAACAACTACAAACAAATGTAGATAATTTGACCAAATGTGATTCTTTATTCAAAACAAATGTTTACAAAAGCTTAGGCTTTCAGTATACACTCCAACAAGGAGCAGAACATCGGGGTCCATCTCTTCTTTGGCTTGGGTCGGGCGGCAGCTACCTCTTGCACATGGGACTTGGCGTGGGGGGATCGGATTGCTTAGGCCCTTGGTCCTCTAGGCGGCTGATGAGCGGCGTGCTGTTTCCGCTCGGCAGGGGGAGCCCGCTCGGTTGGAGTTTCTTTTTTCCTGGCCGCTTGCGCTTCTTCCACGTTGATGTATTCGTTAGCCCGGTGTAGCATGTGATCGTAATCTCGGGGCGGCTTTCGGATGAGTGATCGGAAAAAATCCCCATCCACTAGGCCTTATGTGAAGGCGTTCATCATGGTTTCCGAAGTGGCCGTTGGAATATCCATTGCCACTTTGTTGAACCGCTGGATGTAAGCTCGGAGCGATTCACGGGCTTCTTGCTTGATGGCGAACAGGCTCACGCTCGTTTTCTGGTAGCGTCGGCTGCTTGCAAAATGGTGGAGGAAGGTCGTTCGGAAGTCCTTGAAGCTTGTGATGGATCCGTCCGGCAACCTCCGAAACCACCATTGAGCCGAGCCCGACACTACAACAAAATCGCTCATAGACATTAGTGGAACAACATCGGTTTTAGGCTAAAACCGAAGTCTTTGAGTATTTTACACCGGTTTTTCTAAAAACCGGTGTCTATGAGCGCAGATTTTAGCTCATAGACATCGGTTTTTTAGGCGATGTCTATGAGCGCCCTTTTTTTGGTTAATAGACACCGATTTTAACATCGGTTTTTAAAATCCGATGTTAATAAACCCCTTCTTAAATAATTTAATTTTTTCACCGGCCAAAATTTACAAGACTTCACAAAATTCCCTCCAAACCTAAACCAATATCGTGCCCCTTCTCTCAACATAAACCTAAACCTAAACCTCAGCCTCATCTCCCTCTTCCCCTTCCGCCGTCTCGCCCTCAGAGATCTCGCCGTCGCCGTCCCCTTCGTCTGCAAGTCCTGGTACCGCGCCTCCCTCGACCCTAGCTGCTGGCGCCGCCTCAACTTCCGCTCCCTCGATTTCTCGCCGTCACCGTCCCCTTTGAACAGTGGGTTCATTTCCTCGTCACATCTCCCTGCCCGATTCCGCCGACCTTTCTCTTCTTTCCATTTTTCCCGAGTCGACAGAGCCACTCGTCGCGCCATTTTGCTGCCTAGCTGAGCTTCGCAGGCGGCGCCACAGCTGACGGGGCACAACGCGAGGACGAGTGGAGGCGAGACGAAGAAGAAAGAGGCAAGTGTATCTACCTGTGATAACTCGAAATCCATGAGGTATAGTGGGGTGGAAAACCTATAGAAAGTGAGGATTTGGTATGGATTTCGACTAGTTTTCTTCTGGTAAAGGCTTTGATTGTTCTTCCTGGAGATGTTTTGATTTACTTCTTTTGTAGACGCTTTCGATATGTTTTCCTCTTTTGTGGATGTGTTTGATTGGTTTTTCTTTGTATACGATTCGGGTTGGATTCTTCTCGGTGGGATGTGTTCTTGTTGGAGGTTTCGGTTGAAGGTTACTGCTTGGTTTGCGTATGTTACCTAAAATTGTTTGACAGTGATTTCTGATGTGTTCACAGTAGGTTTTTCTAGAGATTTTGGCTGGTGTTCGATGATTTGAGGTTGAGTTGTGTTGTGTTTTCCATGATGAACAAGTTGTAGAGAGTTGCACGTTACCTGTTTGTTAGAATGGGTCACAGAGAGGTCAGAAGTGATTCGAGCTTTCCTTGAAGTTTTGGTTCCTAATTGGAGGGTTTCGGAATGATTTAGAGTCGAATTTGTGTCTTCGTGAGAAGTTGATTTGAAATCTTTGGGTAATTTCCACTCAATGAATTTTCCCCTGCAGCATCGTTTACGGATTTCTTTTGATTTGGTTTCTAGTTTAGCTCACTTAGAATGTGATAGCAGATCAGGAAAATTAATGATGCATTGTCAGGACTGGTGGGTGGAAGACCTTTCTGTGCTAAAAATTGATCTTTATCAACGAGTTATCGCTGCAATGAGGAGAGCTGGTGACTACGTATATTCTTGATGTTTATTTGTTCCCATTCTATAACCTCTGCCGGTTCTTAGGCAATATTTTGTTACTTTCTCCTATAAACATGATGTCTTGAGTTTGTGAGTCAGTGATTATATGCAGCCTTAGCATTTCTTTATCTATGATCATATTTTTTTCTCAGGTTTGTTGATAAGTCTGTGCATATGTTTGATCAACGTAACCTAACTTCTGGTGGTGTTGGTGCACCAGTACACAAACTTTATGGTCACAAGGTTGCTGTTCTCTATGTTCAGGCATGCTATATTACTATATTATTAGCATTGGAATACTTCTGTTAAGTGCTGCTATAACTTACTGTCCTTTTAACTTTATTCCAGTGGTTTCTTGACAAAGCATCAATTTTTAGAAGAGCTGCTGAGGATGGCTTCCTCAATATATGGGATTATGAAGGTATTTGTTTATCTATAATGAAGGTTATGGAAAGTCATTTTCCCATATATTTTTTTGAAGCGAGTCTTTAAAGACAATAGAGGACCACACTCGTCTTCTGTACATGTGATGATGCCATTCATGCCCAACACTAAAGGCATTTTTTTTTTGGTGAAATAAGCATCACTGCAATCTTCCATCGCCTCTATTGTCGGGGTTGTTAATTTTAATATAATTAACCTTTATCATGTTAATCGTGATGTGTTTGTCTTAATTATTTGGGCTTAACTATATGGATCTTATCTTAATGAGTGTAGATCTAATGCTTGATCATTAGATCTAATGAGGTATCTGCAGATCTAATGCTTGATCATTTGTCTGTGAGTTCAAGATGACTTTTTTTTATGCCGATCAGCAATCTGTAGCAATAGCACATAGTTGTATGCAGATCTAATGCTTAGATCATTCCTCTATGAGTTCAAGATTACTTTTTTTTAACACCGATCAGAAATAAATCTACATATTTCCCAGAAAATAGAGAGGTTTCATCTTTCTAAGTGATATGAACTTGTTATCTCTGATAGTTTTTGTGATCATAACATAGACCAAGGAAGAAATCTTCAGGAAATGAGTTTTTTTTTTATTTAATGGATCATGCAAATAATTGTTTTGATATCTGAAATTGTTTTCTTCTTGTCCAATTGATTTACATAGATTTTTTCTTCTTTTAATAATTGATAGAAGATTGATTTTTCAAACCTTTGATAATGTGATATTCCATAATGAAACTCATAAAAGAGGAGCACAGAGATTATAGTCTTCATTTCCATGTGTTATTTATGTTTCCTAGTATTGTTATGTTCTTTGGAAATCTCCTTGTAAGAGTTTGCAAAAGTGTTCTATTTGTCCATCCCTGAAGCCTTGTCCCTTTGAAGCCTAATGTCTAGCAATGGGTTCATCAAGGCCTCATATAATGTCATTGTGCATAAGAGAGATGCAAGTTCTTCTACAGTGTATTTCGATACCTTGCTCAGATACACTAGTTTTGAATAGCATATATAAATTTATGAAGAAATAGTGAAGCAAAATTTGTATAAGCTAAATAGCCTTACCGCGACATCTACATGTGTCAGGATGGGGAACTAATAAGAAGACACTGATCAACATTTTAGCGCATAGAAATGTCACCCAAAGAAAGCAGATTCAGTTGGCTTACGAGGAATTGTACAACGAGAGTCTCACCAAAAAGCTCGAATCAGAACTGAAAGGAAACTTTGAGGTGGTTATTTTTCTCAACCTTTATTGTCCAATGAATGTTTTTATCTGTAGGGGCAACATCATTTGCAGAAGCTAATATTAATTATTTGAAAAATTTATAAATGTGAAGAGATCGACATGAACTTAGATATGACTTGAACCAATACTATGAATGTAAGTACATAATTAATGGTAGATTGATAGGACTTGTGGCTTGTTATGCGTGATATGCTTATGTACACTATCACATTGTAGCGGTGTATCTGATTATGTTTGATTCTTCAGAAAGCTGTATACCACTGGAAACATCCACACTTCCAATCAAAACTTGACACTCTTAATTTGATAGCATGTAAACGTTTACAAAAAGCATTAGATGTTTTGTTTCACAAGAGTGAAAACTAGTTGGTACATTTTTAAATGGTAACCTTAGGATTAAAGTATTGATTACATTTTTAACCTGCTCAACTTCCTCTAAATATCTAACACATTGATACTCGAATTTAACCTAACCTATTAAGATAAATGGGTAATCAAACTTAAAGGGTACCCATTACCATATTTAGCTATACCAATGAATTTCATGTTCAACTAGAAGTAAGAGTGAGTGTCAATATGTCTGTGGGTACCTCAAGAATAGGGAACTCTTTGTTTTTATGATTTAACCCCTCTTCATTATTTTACTCACCTCTTTTGTTTTTACCTATATTCATGTTTTTCATTAATCAGATAGAGACCCCTAACTACATTATTTAGGCTACAAGCTCGACCTCTACCACATGGCTATAGGGAGGAAATGATCATGTTGATCCCTAATCTTATCCCTAGCCGATCATTAAACATTAAATGTGTGGGAATTTACTAGAATCTACTCCTACATGAAGCAAATGAATAAAAACTACAAGTAAAGTTTACCTACCCTGTTATGACTTCAGAAGAACATGCTGAATTTTCCATGTATGCTGGCCTTTAATATAGAGGGCTACAAGAGGATTATATCTTAGGTCAAGACACTCCAAATCCATCATAAACCAAAGGGAAAATAGTTTCTACTTACTAGAGGATTGAATGGACCCAAAAGGAAGCTCTAACTTGCTGTTTTGGGTGTTGAACTAAGGAGGCAGCTGCCTTCTTGCCGCATTCCTTGCTGCTGTGGTTGGTAGCAGAAATCACAGAAAATAGGGGGCTTAGTGCAGGATATTCAGGATACCAAGATGGCATCAGAGGTAGTACAATAAATAGTATATCTCTTCATCAGAGGTAGCTTTGTTCTTCTATGCTTCACTAGATTTGTTGTGTAGTCATATTTCTTTGTTCAACCATTATCATGCCTAGTAAGTTGTTGTATGATGCTGTCGGTTCTTATCAATCTGTACACTTGAATTAGAAGGAGCAAATTATCTATGTTATATTCTAAGCAGCATATACTAAGTGTCATATATGAAAGTTTTAGATTCTATGTTATATTCGTTATCTTTCACAGCAGCCTTTAAAAACTCAGTATTCTATTTTATTTGATACATGTACACATTTGTTTTAGTTATTTGACATATGGTGGATTTATGTGTTTTTACAGTTTACAAATCTCAAGTACTCCAGAGTTGAAATTGATGAAGTGCGGTTCGAGTGGGCTGAATGCATGCTAGATTACATTTGAAGTGCGGTTCTACCTTGATGTGTTAAAAGAATGTTCTACCTTGATTTTGATATTTATTAGCTAGCTTTTGATGTAAAAAGAATGTTTGGGTATTTTATGGATATTGTTGTAAGAAGATTATTTATATAATTTGTGAATATTTGTGTATTTTATGGATATTATTGAATGAAGAATATTTGTACAATTTGTGAATATTTGTGTATTTTTTTTTGTTATTGTCGGTTTTAAAATCAAATTTGTGCTGTTAGAAAAAATACATATTACATCGGTTTTCCACCGATGTAAAACCGGTGTTATAAAGTAATATTACATCGGTCATTTACCGCTGCCAAAACTGGTGTTATTAACATACAATATTACATCGGTTTTACACCGTGTATGAAACGGTGTCGTTAAGTGATACTACACCGGTTAATAACCGATTCGAAAACCGGTGTCGTTAAGTGATACTACACCGGTTTTAACCCGATGTCTAAAATGGCAGACTTTTAACATCGGCTTCATAGACATCGGTCGAAAATCAAATAGACACCGATGGAAAACCGATGTCTATGAGCGATTTTGTTGTAGTGCGAGAGAGTGGTAAGAAAAACTCGGCACTTTACTCCATCTGTGTATTGATGGAGAGTAGCTGTGTTATCGAACTTACCAAGATGATCATCTGGGTCGGTTGTCCCATTATACTCATCGATCGTCGGAGGCACGTAGTGCTTCGGTAGAGGATCTCGCAGAATAGCCTCTGAAAATTGACGATTAATCCTCTCGGGTGATGCGTCCGCTCGGGGGGCTTTCCCCTTTCTGTCATCTCGTCTAGGCATTTCATCCGAAGAAGATCCCCTATCTCTATGAGCTAGTACGGCTTCAGGGGTGCGGAATAGGGCTCGATGAAATGCAACGGTGGCCGGTGGTGCTTCCGCTCGACCACCAGACGCTGATGTTACTTGCTGCTCTGGCCGCTCGGCTGTGGCTTTCTGTTTTTGCTCCACGAGCTTGGCGGCCCTTATCTCGATCAGAGCGTCGAGTTCCTCGTTCGAAAGCGTCACCATGTGTTATCGTCCAGCCTCGTCCATTGTTTCCGATCGGATGCAGGAGTGTTCCCACAGACGGCGCTAAATTGATCCTGTCCGAATGCTGAATCAACGGACGCTGGGCACGTGGCGCTCTCCGGGTTGCTGATGTAGATCTCCGGCTAGTCTCACGAAAGTCCGGCGAACCTGCACAGAAGTCGGGCCGGGAAGGGGTTCCCGGCGGCGACCCTCCGACGCTCAAGTCAGGTAAGCAAGTGGTGGAAAAAGTAGCTCCAAAGCTTGTAGAACGCGTACCTCCGGCGAAGTCTGCGGCTCTTTATATAGAGCGGTGAAAGAGCTTCTACACGCCCACCGAGGCGCGTACGTGTCCGCAGCCCATACCTCGGTATGGGTTTGTCAGAAAGCTTACCTGACGCCATACTGCAACAGTCCCACCGCGCCTTCGATGGGACAATAGGACACCCCGTTGTCAGACTAGGAGTATGGCCTAGCCATACGACTTGACGGCTGTCAGCAGATGTTCCTGTCCCTATTTACCCACCGCAGGCCAGGACGTTCGTCCGGCCGGCTAGACGAAGAGCGCCGTTCGGACGGCCCTAATTCCCTGCGCCGGCCGGGCGGCGCACCCATTACGTCCTGCCTTCTCTTAGGCCTTCCGCTCGGTCATTATTTACTGTTTCATTGAGCGTCGGAACCCCGATCCCTGTCAGGACGCCTTTTACTATCAGATGTTTACTGGCAGACCGATCGGGCTGTCCTTTTATCATGAGTCCGGTCGGCTCACCCTTCTTCGACGGACCACCTGGCCCTTTGACCTCCATGGGACGTTGACCCCTCCTTTGACCTCCACGGGGCGTTGACCCCTCGTTAGGGGGTCCCGGGCTCTTACCACCGGATCAATAGGTAAAAAATTTTTATGGAGGATTATCATCTCCATTATTAATTAATAAGATTAGTTGAATTTATTATTATTTTTCTTAAGCCATTATATTTAAAATTTAGAAAAGACATATGATCCTATGGGTCAGCTCAGATGCTCTAGTTAATAAAACACAGATCACGATAAGATAAGAGGATGAGTCATTTTTCATTATTGGTGAAGAATGATGATTCCATATGTAAAATAAACAGGATTATCACTCTCTACTAATATATAATGGAGAGTTGTCCATCCTTTTATCCATATTTTACTGATCAAAAGATTCGTACTCCTTTTAGGTGTAACATAAATAATGGACACACTATATTTCATGCATAATGATCTAGAGTATCAGAGACGTTTGGTTTCAAAATTTTATTTTATTTTTATTTTGTCTGTGAATAACAACACTTTTCAGGTTAAAAAGCCACTTTAAAATAATAAAAAATAATAATCAAAAGTCCCATTTGTTATTAGTTTATAGAACAATATTATTATTTTATATTAATTTTATTTATTAGAGAAGGATAGTCATTAAAATAATATTTTAATAAGTAAAATAAATTAGGAAGACTCTATAACATCTATTATATTTTCAATAAATATCATCTGATGACAATTAATTATATAACAATAGTTACTATAATGTATAGTAATAATTAATTACTAATTTTTATATATTATAATAGCTATTTGATAATTTCTATATTGTATAATAATTATTCGATACCTTTCACACGTTGTACCTGATCTGCTTATGATATTCAAAATCAAGAGACCTTTGATAAGGAAGAGTATGAAGTTCACAATTTTATTTTATTTATGATTAATCAACAGTTTAATTGGAATTAACATGCTCTTCTTAAAAGATACATTTTTGTTTCTTATTTTTAATTATTTTTTTATAGATTCAAAAAGCAACTTTTGATGATTTTAATATTAAAAAAGCACCCTTCTATTTATCATTTAACGTGCTCGACAACATTTTTTTTATCGATGTGAAAAGTATTCTGTTATCCCTGATATTTATTCTCTTCATAAATCATTTGATTTTGTTTGATTCTTAACGATCCGTACAAAAAATATTGAAATATATTTATAAATCAATAGATGAATCCAAAGATATTATTCTAAGATAATAGTTACCTTAACAAAAAAAGGCTGGACCCTGATGGATGATGACAGCGAATCACATTTATATTTTGGGTGTTATTTAATACGTATTTGAATAATAAAATATTTGACGGACACTGCAAGAGTGGCAAAACTGAAAATTCCTGAACAAAATTTGAAAAAAAAAAAAAGCCATGAGAGAGACAGTCTACTGAATGCCAACTTACCATGTGATGTCACGTGCCGAAAAGTCGACTTTGTTGTCCTTTACGATACCGTCACCATTGAGTGAGTCTACCGACAAGACTTGCTGGCTACCAATTTTCAAAATTAACGACAGTAGGGATCACACATGTGCTTTAGAGAGCACCTCCCGGTGACCCGATCCATATCGATAAAACAAAATGCCTTTAAAAAAAGCAGGCATCGAGCTCGCTTCCGCCTTCCTTTTTCTTCTTTCAACTGCTGCTAGTACGCTCCCTTGTTCAATCGAGAAGGGGAAGCGGTGGAATCGGAATGGATCAGAACACGCCGGTGAGGAAGTCACACACCTCCACTTCCGATCTTCTCACGTGGTCGGAGACGCCTGTGCCAGCTGCCGATCAGTCGATGTCGGCTAACCGGCGAACTTTGAAGGTAAAAAAAAAGCCAACCAAAATGCCCCTCTGTCTGTGTTTTGGTGCCTTTGATGGATCGGATTTCACCTTCATTATTCTTGTCGTAGCCGGCGGGAGGGATCAGCCCAGTCATGTTCGGGGCGCAGTTGTCCGCGGAGGAGGAGGAGAGCGTGAACAAGAGGTGAGAGATCTTGATGGTTGGCTAGGGTTTTCGCGAATCTTTGTTTCTAGGTGGACCACACCGTTTTACTCGCTTGCGAAAATGTCGCTTCTTTTGCTCTTTTGAGCGAAAGAGAAATGTTGGTTTCTCTTCTTTCGATGCGCCTCGGATCTGATCGCAAGATTGATTTTTTTTTTTTTTCATTAGGGATATTGATTCAGCACGAAATGTGCTCTTAGTGGTGGCACCTTCTTTTTGTCGAGTGGTATTTACTGTTCTTTATGCTGCATTAGGGATTTGGTTGGTTTTTGAATCTCAGCCGCGACCTTTTCCTCCCCGTTCCTTTCCTTCCCACTATTTTTCCGATTTTCAAAATGGTTTCTTTCGTTTTGAAAAATCTCCCAATGAATTTTGTTATACAATTTCTTTGGTTGATTTAAACATTTTCAAGGGATAAACATATAAGTGGATAAATCTGTGAAGAATAAAATTTTCAAAGGATATTTGTATTCTATATAAGTAGAGCACATTGATAGGCTTATTGTAGCGATTAACAATATATGGTAATGAATAATATCAAGATAATAAAATAGGAATGTGGATGAATCAAGCTTATTGAGGAAATGCATTAAAAATTAATATATTTCCAATTCCCTCCCTCAAAATGAAGATGCGGTAGCTTCTGAAGTTGCAAGGGTGTTGAAACATAGATCAAGTGGGTTAAGCATGCCTCTCGGATTGCTGGAGGTGCAGCAATGATTCATTGAAGAAACCATGAAGGTGCAAATGCAGTAGTAAGCTTGCTGGACCATATCAATATATCTGCAAGTGAGGTAAGTTAGCAAGCTTGTTGGAACAGAGCCACGCTGTTGCGAGCTTATCCAGTAGCCTTAGATCCCTGACATTTAGTGATGTTGTAGGCATAGCGCCAACTAACTTTGTATGTGTTCGAGAAAGAAAAATTTTTGCACTCTGATGGATGTTCAAAGTGGGTAGCCAATCCTTTCATTGTCAATGATTCATAAGAAAATTGGGTAGCCTATCCATTCATTGTCAATGATTCATAAGAAAATTGGCATGCCTGACATGATTTGGACTACTCACCTCCACACTTCATGCCTAGACATGTGACTACAGGTTGGTAGATTCAGCTGAGAAGAAATTTTACTAAGCAGGGACGCTATGGAGGATAAATTGAGATGGTGCGGAATGTCAAGGACTCAAATAGTGACCGAAAATGCCAATCCAAGGGGAGGAAAGAGGGGAGGTCACAATTTGTGCTGCAACCTCCACCTTTGATGCCTGATGACTTCGAGCATTGACGAGAGAGTTTATAACTCTGACACCACGTGAATTTTCAGCGGAATAGTATTGAGCTATATTCCTAATTTTATGCAAGTGGAATACATAGGCTTGTGATAAGTAACAACAACAAGAGGTTGGGAATAGTATCGAGCCAATAAGGTAAAGAGTTAGCGCTGATTAGGCTAATATGCAAATTACAAAGAAGAACTACATTTTGAGCTAGGTAGTTTATAAAATCTTATTATTCATAGTCATGTCTCTGGTGCGGCTTGTAGTCTGTGACGGAGATTGTTTACTACCCCATATCTTCCGTCACTTTATTCCTGTGAACTGTGATAACAATGCATAAAGAAGTACTCTATTGTGTGATCTTGCGAAGTTCTTTGACCAATTAAGAACCATGCAACTTGTCTTCCTTTATTAACATATATTTGTTGCTTGGTTATTGCATCGCTTCAAGATTTCATTTGATATTATCCTTTCAGTATATCACCAATTTAGTTAACCTTTCAAAATGTGCTTCAACTTCGGTTTAAATTTAATCAAATTGTTCCAGGGCAGGTGAAGAAACTGTCGGGGGACAAACTTTTGGGCCACACATATGATAGCCTCTGTGAAAGGTTCTATGTGAAGAGATGTAGATGTAACAAATCAAAGATTCTTAAATAAAACAATGACACTGAAGAAATATGGAGAAATTTAGAAAAATGGCTGGGACTAACATCAAAATTATCATCTGGTTCTTAAATGCTATATAAATCACATCATGATAGAATTCAAACTTCAAAAAATATTCTCTTGAGAAAGAAGTCCATAATTGTAGTCAAATTTTTTCTTGCACGTACTAAAGTATAGAATCAGTGCTGGATCCTTAACAAGTATAGAATCCTTCTCAGTACGATTTTACCTTGGATGTTGGCGTACACATGTTCTAACAGAAATATTTTGAAATTTTCCTCTCTTTTTTTTAGTCTGTCTGCAAGCTGATGACCCTTATTTCTTTTAGGAAACCCTGTTCCAGCTCAAAAATGAGAGAAATGACTGGTAGTGGCATATTTGCAGTGGACAATGAGAACGAGGTGATAGAATCTGGTAATGCTGTCCCAAATCCTAATAATAAGACCACTGTTCGAATTTGTCAGGTAACTACTCTTGATTTACTAGGATCCAAAAGTTTCATGACAATAAACCATTGTTGGTGACACACTTTACTCATTTTCTTTTTCTCATTTCACTGAACTGAAAGAAAGTTACTTAATCGGGCAATTATGACTGTGCAATCACATACCTGGTTTGCATTTATTCATCAATTCTAATACAATTGGTTTCCCCCAAGCTTTAAGTAATTTTGCTAACTCAAATATACTTTCATTAGTTTAGATCATGATTTTGAGGTTGTTTATGGCGGTTATATCAAATAACTTCTTTAATTGTCTATCAGCAAGCAGTTAATGCGATTAGCCAAATCTCATTTAGCACTGAAGAGAAAGTTTCTCCAAAGAAACCTACATCAATTGCCGAGGTTGCAAAGCAGCGAGAGCTAAGTGGAACCACTGAGAATGAATTAGATACTAAAGTCAAGAAGCAACTCTCTGAAGCAAAGTCTAAAGAACTTAGTGGAAATGACATATTTGGTCCGCCCCCTGAGGTTCCAGCTAGGCCTTTAGCTGCTAGGAATCTGGAACTCAAAGGGAACTTGGATTTTGCGCTTCCACAGCCTCGAAACCTACATACATCTGTTAAAGTATCCAATGTGAGTGAAATCATTTCAACTCATCCCCCTTTTCTTTTTCAGCAGAAATCTGGTTTTACAAACCTTGTAAAACTGCTCCATATTTTTTAAGGGTAGGAAAGAGTAACATTTTCACCTATTATTCGATATTATCGTCACATCTGTAGGGGCCTATGCACCAGCTAGCTCTGTTCTACTTTAGGCATTTCATGTCTCGTTCTTTTCCACTTCTCGTGGTCATATTCAGATTTTTTTTTTCCTGCCAACGTTTTTAACAGTTTAACTTTGCCTGGGAATCTTTCACTAGAAAGCTTCTTCTTATCGCATTAATGGATATTATATATAGTAATGCAAATTACTTATCCTAGCTATGCAAAATAATCCTTGCTTTTTTTTTTGAACTAATAGCCAGCAGGAGGCCCTAGCCACATCACCTTCAGTGATGAAGGCGTCATCAAAGAAACCAAGAAGATCCACACACAGAAGTTTCAAGAGTTGACCGGCAATGACATATTCAAAGAAGATGCACCCCCAGGTTCAGCTGAGAAGCCGCTGAGTGAGGCAAAGCTTAAAGAAATGAGTGGAAGTGACATCTTTGCCGACGGAAAGGCTGCTTCACGGGACTATTTTGGTGGAGTCCGCAAGCCGCCTGGTGGTGAAAGCAGCATTGCTCTGGTTTAGCTAATTCTAACGCCACTCTTTACCACAGTTGGGCATTAAAATTTGAAACTCTATTATCTGGAGGGATTTGAGACATGGCAGGATTAGTGTGTGATAATGTTGAAGTTGTGTGCCCCTAATGACTGAACCTTGTCGGATATCACTTAGAACTTCTGTAGTGGTACTAGTTTAGTGGATTGGGATTCTGATCATGTTTTATAAACTGCACGAATGGAAGCTTTCCAGTCGAATTAGTTTTCAGCTGGTTCCATTGGAAAAACTGCAACAGTAGGCAACTAGTTCAAGCATGGTTGTGATTTGAAAGTATTTATTAACAATACATTAGTTTTTAGTTTCATAATTAAATGATCATGTTTAAGGTTGAATCAGAGTGGAGAATAACCATATAGACTTAAACGAATCATTATACTTATATGAGATTGATGGGAGTAGAATGAAAAAAAATGATTAACGGATTAAAAGCAGTTTTATTTTCTGATGTATTACTAATCAAATTGGTAGTAGTTTATTTTCTTGATAAAGAAGAACAAGGTCGGTCTTTTTCTAAAACAACAAAATCTCATTTAATCTATGAAAAACGACTCCACTGGGGATCGAACCCAGAATCTCTGGTTCCGTAGACCAGCGCCTTATCCATTGGGCCATGGAGTCCGATGAAACATGCTAAAAATATAATCAATTTATTTAAAAATACTTTAGTGGTCATAAGCAGCAATAGAAAATGGGAAACTATTTAAGAAGAATGAGTATCTTTTGTTTTTTTTTTCTCTCGTTCCATTATAAATTTAGAGAAAGTGAAAGAGTAAATTGATCATAAGTAAAATTTTGATTAACTTAATTTGCTAGATTGATTCAACTTATTAAAACTCTTAGATTTGCTCAAACGATAGGTTCCCTGAAAATGTTATACATAACTTTTCTAATCACTCAAATCTTTAATTCACTCGGCTTATTTGACTTACCTAGTCAAGCTCGCTAGCATAACAATTGGGTGATTTAAACCTTCAAGATGTTGTCTGATATGCTTGTTCCATTCATTTTATAAGTCTATAAAACTAGCCCTACTTACATATTCTGACCCACCTCATTTACTAATTCATTCAATCACATTCATTCATTAATAGTTAATATACTCTCACTCCCCCTATCCTAATCATTTTCTCTTTCCAAGTTTGCTAAAAAGCTAACTTATCAAAGTTTATTAAATTGGTCTAGTAATTTATCTATTTTTATTTTTTACGGAGCCGCTGATATTAGACCATTTTGGATGAACGATATTTCTTTTACTTAAATTAAATTAGTCCGTAGTAAACCATATACTTGACCTGCCGTATGGCTAGTGAATTGGATAATTTAACTTCAATAATAATTTGTATTAAATTAATACAAGGTTGAATCATTTTTTTAAAAACTCACAAATGTATATCTAGGTGCGTAATCATAGTTTGAAAGCATTGAATTTGATTTGAGTGGATTCTGATTGGACAAAGATCATAAATAAATTTTGATAAAAACTCATAATTGTAAGAGAGTGAGATTTTGAAACATTTAACATATTTATTTCAAAAAGCTCCTAAGAATGCATTGAGGTTGATGCTGGCTCAGTGAATTTTGATTAAAATTCACCGAGTCAAAAGGGGTTTTGACTTGTCATGAGACTAGGGTTTGTAAAGGACGACAGGGTTAGAGCAAGAGGCAAGGACGATTAGGGTTCTGGGTATTGAAGACGCAAGGCTTTGAATAATGGAAGATTAAAGGGTACCGATTCTTTAGACCGTAAAATACTATTTAGAAGATGGATCATATCATAGATAAGATTTTATGAACTCTACTTATTATATAGATAGGATCCATAGAATTCCATCTATAAATGAGGTCAGATCTTTTGGTCCAGAATTTTCTCGATTAGAAGAGGCCGGATGAACTGGACCCTATTTATTTAACAGGTGGGATCCAGCCCACTCAACCAATAAATAAGCAGGGGGCCAACATTGATCCAAGGATCCTGGACCAGAGGATCCCTGCCCCCTATGAATAGGGAAGGGATCCTCTGATCTGCAAATGCTGGACCATCCCCTGGTCCAGTATTTGTATTGGTGGGAGGCAATGATCCCCACTTGTTTAACATGTGGGGGACATTGCGTCCCACCAATCCGAACAAGAATTCTTTGGCCCATTTTTAGTGGACTAGGTCATGGTCCATTATAGTGATTGGAGGGATTCAATGATCCTCACCTGCTAAACAGATGATAACCATTAAATCTCTTCAATTACTATTTCTGGGTCAAAAGTGGACTAAGATAGACGGGACCAGAGGATTTCATCTACACCAATCTATCTTTTTTAGTCCAAGAATGGATTAAAAAAGATGGTATAGAGGATTTCATTCCTTATGAATAACCCTTAATTTAAGAACAGGTCAGGGGTTGTGATCCAGAAGGCTTTCGATGGGTGAGAAATAGTAGAGTGGAAAACCTTCAGATCGCGGTCGGCGAAAGTGGTTCGGGTTATTGGGAGTGGTTCGGATGGGTAATTGGCTGAGGGGGTATTTTGGACAAATAACATATTTTCATAAATATAAAATTGGTGAAAGATAAATCGAAACCTTTTTCAGGGAAATAAAAGTTAAACAAACAAAATATAAAACGCCACCTTCTTGGTTGGATCTAGAGCGCCATTGAGAGAGGGATAAGGCCACAAGGGTTTGCGAGATTTTTGGTACCCGATTCAATCTCACACAATTCGCCTTACCGATGGGCAATACTTCCTCCATGCTCACCCAATACGACATCGAAGAGGTCCAGGAGCATTGCAATCACGCCTGTGAGTCTCCCGATGTGCCCCTTTGATCGATTCCTCTGTCAAGCTTCGCGCTCTGTTGTTTTTTCTTGTAGTATGTTAATATTTGTTTATTTATTTGCTTGATTCTTAGTTTCGCAGCAGGAGATTGTATCTTTGTATCACAGGTTCTGCCAGCTCGATCGTAACAGTAGCGGGTTCATCACTGGAGATGAGTTCTTGTCAGTGCCGGAGTTCGCAGTTAATCCGCTCTCTCAGGTTTGATGCATTTGTTTTTTTATTCTTTAAATATTATTATTATTTTTTTAGACCAACCAGGTTAATGCTTTGTCAAAACGAGCTTGATAAAATCTAGCAAACAAACTAAGCTAACACATAAACATTTCAGAGAAGAAAGAAAAGAAAAGAAGCTGCATTTGGTCATTTGAAATTAAAAATTCGATTTACAGAGATTTGTACTTTCATTCGTTGGGCAAAGTTCATCTTTAGAGTTTTTGCTTGTCTCAGAGGCTGTTAAGGATGCTTGATGGCTTAAATTTTAAAGAATTCGTCGCGTTCCTGTCTGCTTTCAGCCCTCGGATTAGCCTCCAGCAAAAAATTGAATGTGATCGCTATGTTTTTTATCTTTCCCATTTTTTTTCACTTTGCCTCTCTTTGTTGTTGAACATCACATTTTGTTTTGGGTAGTTTTATTCAAGGTCTATGATTTCAACTCCAATGGGAAAGTCACATTCGATGATATATTGAGTGTATTACGAGACTTAACAGGATCATTCATTAGCGAGCAGCAGAGGCAGGTTGGTGAGATTTATTGTTTATTGCTTATATTTGCCTGTTTTGTTTTAGAGAACATACTTGTTCATCTGTTAGATGTGGTCTTCTATGAGAATTGAAATAAGCTATTGCATTAAACAAATTTTGTGCATTTGTTATATCTTTCTCTTTGCTGCTACACGGATTGTAGGTTTGCTTTAGTCATAGTTTGATCACTCTAAGATGACTACAGAATTAAGAGAAGTGTCTATCACTAGTTTTGGCAAGAGCTGCTAACTTTCAAGAGCTATGTTCAGTTAAATTATAAATAGTATTTCATATCATATAACATCCATGTTTTCTGAGTTGACAAAATCAAGAACTGGAGGATCAAGATTGAAATACATGAAACTCTGAATTTTGTTTATGACAATTCAAGCAGTGAGTAGTGATTGAAACTGCATCCTTTTAAGTTACCTCTGAGTTGGGTGATTTCAGATTATGTAAGTTCCTGCAACTATTTTACTGTGATTCAGGTGACAACAAAATGACCATACTAATATAGATATCTAGGATATCCTTATATGTGCATAGAGTTGGTGGCTTTATGTTCTAATTTGACATGTTCTAATTTGACATCATCTTGTTGCACATGCAATATTTTCAAATAGTTTCGGTAAGCTGGTTAATGTTAATAGTCGACATCACCTTTCAGTAAATGCTGAGAGTTGACATCACCATCTCTCTTCTCATAGTATTTGTCTTGTCATTGTTCCTGCATAAGAATTTTTATAACCATTAACAATTATCTTTACTTGTAAAAAGTAACTAAAGACTCTTCATCAAAGTTCCTTCCACTTCAATTAATAGAGGCCCTTCAAGCACCTAGGAAGCAAGCACGTGAAGAGTTTCATGGCAAGTGAAACAAGCAAGATTTTTGTGCAAGTTCAGTAACCTTGAATGTAGTGTATTTCTCCGCCGAGCAATGGTGATTTAGTGAGATTTTAGTTTCTGTAGATATTGTGACATAGTGTGCTTCTATAAGATGCTTCTTTCATTTATTCAGTTAAGGTTATTCCAAATCCAATATATAGTCAGTACTAAGTTGGTTCAGGTGTGCCTTCAAGTTATTGGCATTACCAGATTAGTCATTGAGCAATTTCGAGAGATTCCTTGTGCAATTTGAGACTGAACCTGATGTTTTAGAATCGGACTGAGAAAGGAATACGGAGAAGCTCTAATCACCATGGCTATTTTGCTGGCCTAACTAAAGAAATTAAGAAGTCCAACAACTACAACTATAGTTGCTGGACTATCTGACGTGAGCCTTGCTTGAGATGTTGACTAAAGGTGACAAGAGATGCATTTAAGGCACTTGGAAGAATGATGCTCTGTTATAAAATTAGGTAATGATTCTCAAGGAGAACACCAATTAAATGGTTACAGAGAGCTACATTTCTCATAAAGAGTAGACTATGATGGATAGGAAGAATAGGAGGAGATCATATGTGCTGTATACTAAACTGCTGCAAAGATGAGAAAATGCATTGGGAGAAATGAAAAATAATAGTTAGTAACTGTTGGCTGCACTGGACGTTATCTTAGTTGGCTCTAATAAGCATGAGACAAGGGAACCGCCCATCAAACAAAGAAACTACCCAACAATAGACCGTTATGAATACTTAAACTTTTAGTGTATCACAGGTGTTCCCTGGCTTTGACTGACCAATAAAATGATGATAAAGTTTGGAATGAGTTCCTGGGTAACAGACATGCCAATTTTTAATGAATCACATGTGTTTTCTGGCTTTGGCTTGCCAACAAAATGATGATAGAATTTGGAAGGAGTTCCTGTCTAACAGACATGCCCTTCACCTGGAAGCCTCTATGCATAGTGCATCATTTTCATATCATGAAATCCCATGCCTGCATCATCCTGATAGCAATTGCTGATTGAGAAGGATCCATATGGAACACTTAATTGCATGCATACTTGATAGGTTCCTTTTTCTTAGAGTACACATCTAATAATAATAGATAGGGTGCAGTATTTGCACTTCTGTGATATCCCCAAATCTTCTTCTACTCCTTGCAAACTCTAATACAGAGTGTGGTTCAGCATTTGCACTTCTATGGTTTCCTCCAAATTTCTTCTACTATGTGCAAACTCGTTTTTTTTTGGACAGTCCAGAACATAAGTTGTTTCTGTTATTGGATATGGATCTTTGGTAATTCCTTAAACTTCCTTTCTCGCAAAACACAATGAATATTGTAGAGTTAATCTATTTATCGCTTCATATCAGTTTGTTTTGGTTTTACTAAGTCAGCCTGTCAAATTTTGAGGCTGACAGATCACAGACGTCCTTATAGCATCTTCCCACTGCCAAAACAAAAAGAACAAATATACGTTTTATTCACAACTTATTTTGTATAATGCTCTAAAGTGGGTTGCTTTATTTATAGACAATCGGACAACTTCAATTTAGTGAATTTAGAGATAATATGCTTCTTGGTTCTTGAAAAATCATTCGAGTTGACAAGTAAACTGAGAGGATGAACACATAGATTTTACAACTATGCTCTGGAAATCAGAAAATATTGTCACATGATGAACTGATAAGTTACTTCGACTATATCATCTCCAAAGAACAGCCTATTTGATCTTTTACTTTTTTTTTGTTTGTAACAATTGCTTTTCTGCTTTATAAATGCTCCAACAGGCAACAAAGTACTGGAATGTAATATGTTATTTGGGAATTGATTCAGTTTGGATAAATATCAAATAGTAATTATTAACATGGTTTTAAGTTTTATTTTGTGCTGATCAAGATGGACAAAACTTATCGTTTTGACCTTTGATTGGCTCGCAAAACACTTCAAGACACGATACAGGTGTGTTCCTCAATTTTGTGAGCCATGCAAGCTGTAGCCGCCTTCCTCATTTCCGTGAGCGTACACAGTTTCACAAGCTGCGACCACAAGGGATTTCTATGGGTGCAAATGGTAGCTTTGCAACTCCATCTATGATGGACTCTCCCTATTCCCATTCTTCTCACCCTCCTTTTTCAATTCCACATCACAAGTCCTTTCCTTTCCTCATTGATGCCATTGACACTGTCTACTGCAGAAACCACCAAGGTTCAAGCTCGCTGTTGTAGTTTCAGCCTTTTGACTTGAATATCATATTGACGTTTCAATTTATGGTATCAGAAGTGAATTTGAGGTAGGAGGAAGGAGATGAAAAAGAAAAAGAAGATAAACATAATTAAAATTTGGACTTTGTGTTTCATCTGAAATACTATGATTTTAGCATTATATTGTATGGAGGCAATCTAAAAAAATAATATTATCTCAATTTGTTTTTATTTGTGTTGTAGCATTGTAAGAGATGTCGAGTGTCGGCATAATATGATATTTATCAACATAATTGACAGAATAATATAGGATACATTTCCTTTATCAAATAGAAGTTTTGATAATTTATTAGAATAATATGTTGTGATCATTGCTGTCTGACATGATACAATATCATTTGGGTCCGGGATTGAAACTTTAGCTTGAAATCTTGGCTAATAATGCATTTAACAAGATTTATGTTGAAAAACATAGTTTTGCACGGTTAATTTTACTTCTGTCCTGACATAATGCATTGTGGATATCACTCTAGGCTGTAGTTTATGGGCTAAAGCTAAAGTGTTATATACTCTTCCATTTTTTTCTTTTCTCATAGATACCACTCTATAGGCTGTAGTTTACGGTTTAAAGCTGAAGTGTTACCTACTCTTCCATTACTCTTCCATTCTTTTTTTTTTCACTCATATATCCATATATCATTTCAGGAAGTTATAACGCGTGTCCTTGAAGAAGCTGGCTATAGAAGGGACTCCTCTCTTGTCCTATCTGACTTCATGCGGGTACGAATGTACTACTGCTTTCAGTATCTCTACTACAAATTGAGCTTTAGGTCTCTGTTTACAGATTGAAGGTGCATTGAGCTGGGTAAAATAGTAGTACTAATCTGCGTTGGTATGATCAGTTACTTGATAGCCATTCAACTAATGTTATTTGACTGTTATACACTGTTTCTTCTGTTTACATTAAGTTTCTCATTATTCTTTGTGGTTTTGGCGGACTGGGCAATCGGGTGGGTTGGATGAGTCAAATGAGTTGAGCAGGTTGTTTAGGTTGAACAATCTGAGTAAGTCAAGAGGGCTAGGCAAGCTAATTGAGCTGGGAGCACACTGATTTGGCAAGTTGGATTAGGTGTGCCAATAAGGTCAAATTGACCCGAAGCGCAAGTTGGGTTGGATGAGTTAGTCACAAATCAATCAAGTTTGACACCAAATGGGCCAAGTGGCCAGATAGATAGTCAGATGGTTTAGTAGAGCTTGGCAAGTTGGATAAACTAACAGGGCAGACAAGTCAGACAATTCAAGCTGAACAACTTGAATGTACCACTTGGGTTGATCAGACTAGTTGAGTTAAAGGGGTTGGGTTGCACGGATCTAGTATGGTGACTCAAGCAAGTCAAATGGATTGATCATGCCGATAAAGCCAAGTGGATCTAGTGGGTCAAATGAGCTAGTCGAATTGAAAGGTACAGGCTGGTGGCTCCATTGGCCGAGTGGCAATGCAGATTGGCTGCATCTGAAGGAAATTGTGCAACAGTCCAAGCTACACATGTTTGATAAAATATTTCATTGAAAATATTTTATCATTGTAAAAACTTTATTAACATTTGTACAAGAATGTAAGAATCATTATTGCTACTCAATTCTATGAACTAAAGTAAACAAAATACTTATTTCTAGTATATTCCTTTTTTATCATTATGTTTCTTAGAAATAGTCATTTTATTCCAAGCAGAATGCAGCAATGACATTTTTTTTTCCTCGATACAGATTCTTGGCAGCTCTCAGTTGAAGATGGAGGTTGAGGTTCCTATTGATTAAGCTTTACAGGCCTTCAATTCAACCTGGCATCTGGCCTGGATTCCTCTGTTTGATATGCAGTCATCAATTGACAATTTTAGAACAGGCTTTCCTTTAAACATAATGGTATTATGTACAATAATTACAAACAACAGTCATCAATCCAACCTAGTATTTGTTTTCAAACCCAGCTTCAAACTTTATGTTACTAGATTCTAAACAATATGCACAAGTTGGAAGGATATCATACAATTTATCCATCGTCATTCTTATCTTCTGAAATGTTGAAAAAGAACTGGGGAATGGATGTTACTCGAGGAAGCATTAGAAGTTCCCCAAACGATTCGATTCTTGAGATAAATGGCTTTTGATCAACAAATTCATCGTGCTCAAGTTCATCTTGAAACTCAGCATCTTGTTGCAAGCCATCACCGGCATTTTTGTGCCAAGCCTGGATTGAGTTTGTGCCTGCATCTTTCTGGAACTGACAGCAAAGAGAGTTAACACCTGAGATGGGAAAAGGAGCAATTTAGGGGTGGCGATGATCTGCAAGTCATTTAGAAGATGCAGAGTAACATCTTGGAATGCCTCTTGTTTGATAGAGCATCGACGGACATTGGATTAAAAATGCCCTAAGAAGCCTACCAGATCAATTATGCATGCTAAAAAAATCAGTATAATCAATCTAATTCCATCCACAATAAACAAATATGTAAACGAACTAAAAATAATAGCCACTAAGTAGCCTTTTTGTGACACTAGAAAAAAAAAACGTTGAAGGGAACTGATGATACCTGAGTGTGGCAAAGGCGAATCCGTCAAGGCATGGTTAAGCCTCCTTTCAACAAAATTCCTCGGTTCATTCTTACTAGACATCAATGAAGTGGCAGTGAAGAAAGAATTAGATAAACTTGAGCCGTTTCTGTAATCTTCTTTTTCGATGAGATCATGGCTTTCAGAATCATCTTGATCCTCAAAAAACAAGAGCTGTGTTTCTAAGTTTGGAGGATCTAAAGTTACATCTTGTTGCAGCCAAAGAGAATTCAGACGTGGATCACAATGAGCAATCTTCTCAATGTTTTTTCTTAGAAAACCATAAGAACATTGTAGAAAATGCCTCCTACAGGAAGGAATTGAGGTCGTCAGGAAATTAAACATATATTTCATGAATATTTTGTCAGATAACCGAAGCAATTTTAGAGGGTGAAGTTTGTCAAAGTATATAACTCCATCAAAAACAAGTACATATAAATCCACACGAGGCACAGCCAAAGAACGAAGAGAAATGTTTTGATGAAAAAAAAAAAACTTTCACCTGAACATGCTGGCCTGCCCACTAGTAAAATCTTGTGTTGGTTGCCACAAGGTATGTTTCCGAGGTTGAGGATCCGTCTCCCGAAAGAAAAGAGGTGGCTTCGCCAACTGAATACTTATGCATTAGTTTGATATAGAAACAAAAGTTAAAAACCAAATCTAATTCAATTGAATAGATCCTACCACTATATCCAAACTTTCAATCCCATCTTCTGCGCATGCCATCTTGAGAAAAGTAATGTCTGTCCACTGAATTTCAATCTTGCTCTTCAAGCTACCTTCAAGAACTTCCCAAACAAGTTTATGTTTTGCAAAGTAGCACTTTGCCACTAAATCGCCTTCGTATTTTGAGACACGCTGTTCAAAAATTGCTAGACTTTAGTTTTTCATGCTATTATCCTTCTACTAAAGAAGAAGAAGGAAGTGCAGAACTTCCACTAGGACATTAGGCCAGAAACTAGATATTGGTCATTTTTACCCAAACAAATTGAAACAGCTAAATTCGTTGTCAGGTCAAGAATCTAAGCATGTAGAAATATGAGAAAAATTATAGACAATGACCCATACAACAAAAGCAATCATGTGTAGTTGACTAATCTGAGGCTTAAGCACAAGTTAAAGGTCTTGTTGATCATTCGTTTGAATCGGCTTTAAGATCTGTGCAGATTTGCATGATCATGTGTTATGCTTTCGAGCCCCCTTTCACCCAATACTCGGTGAAAGGGGCTTCATCCTAGTTTTCTCCGTTTTCTTCTCTTGTGTGATTCTTGAGCCAATTGTCCAAGAAAACACATTGCATTGCTCTATTGTTAGGGTCCGAGTGAATTGCTATCTAAGAATGCTAGGTGAAGTGAACACATAGCCTTAATCATATACGGATCCTAAGAAACAAACAACAACGACAACAACAGCAACAAAATCATTAGCAGCGTACTCCCTCACCTCCCATGAACCAATTCTCAATAATGACATAGGGAAGTTGGAGGCTTTCATCTTATCTGGAGTCGAACCAGAGATGACTGATGACTTCAGTTCTTTCTCATTTCCAGCTTGCAAGCTCCCAAAACTTGATGCAGCTGCTGCATTTGCCTGTGAAAGTTTCATCTGAATCAAATCTACCAAGGAAGGGCTCTTCCTGAGACGAAGTCCCAAAGGGCTGGGATCATCAAGCACACTACCAACCACATACTGTAAGAAATCAACATGTTAGAATCGCATACAGAGCTTCACAAGCTGCACTCAGTTCATACCAAAGATCAATCTGCGATCTTCAAACAATATCAAAATTTCAGAACTAACACTCGTGGAGAATAAAAAATCACCCCTTTTTCAAATCCATAAAGAAAAGTTGCTGCAATCGAGCCCTAAACTTTACTTTTTGGAAACGAAAGAAACGAACATGAACCTTGAGATTGGGAACTGTGGTCTTGGATCTCTTCTTGATGCGGGGGCGCTCGTCATCGTCCGATGCATCGTCGATCTCCAACTTCGTTGCTGTCTCCGTGGAACGAGGCCCGAGCTTGTCTGAGTCTGCCGGAAGACGGGCCATCAGGATTCACTCTTTCGCTTTCCGCTTTCTCTGTTCTTACTTTTGAGAGGGCGATGAAACCCTAGCCCTAATCCGACCCCTACGAATCGATCTCGGGAGAAAAGCAGGAGGGTGAGTAAGAAGTCGAGCAAGAGAAGCAAAGTTGGAGTGGCAGAGAGAGGAGGGGGAGGAGGAGGTGGAGAAGGAGGAAGAAGAAAAACTGCGAGGGGGAAGAAGACTGAACCAAAACTGGCAAGCCGAGGTTGAGTTTTCCAAATTAGGCAATCATGGTACGGCCAGTGTGGACTGTTCTATGCGGTAAATAAGACGCGCCGTCATAGCGCTCAGTGCGAGGGCATTCTCATCCAGACTTTATGCGCGAGGATAATTTATTTATAGGACATTTTGGCTGCTTTAACGGATCGTGAATTTGTGTGGGCAAATGCAACTTCCACCGCACGGTGTGTTTATTTATAGAAAGAGTTTTCGGGAGTAAAGCATAAAATTTAATTCACTTTTCCATTTTACCTCACCAAAAAATAGAAATAAAAGGATGCATTTTTTTTATATGTATATTAAATAATTCAATTATTCAAATGTCGCATTGATTAGAGGATGATAAATTTATTATAATAAAATATATATTAATTTCCTATAGATGAATTTGTTGGGATCGTTGGGCCGGTTAGAAAGAAAGTTGAATAGCTCTGCATAAAATAAAAAATATCTTTCTCGGACTTAAATGAACACTTACATAAAGATAGAATAGAAAATGAACTAAAAAGAAAGAGACACCTGAATTTACTTGGTTACAACCGGAAAGGTTGTTAATCCAAGGAAGTGAAATGCACTAATTCTTCTTTAAACGGAGAAGTCTCTTTACAGCAGTGTAAGCAAAAAAAATTAGAAGCTAAATGTAAACTAGAGTGTGTACAAGTGTTGTAAATGAAATTGCTTGTTGATTATAGCTTCTTGGACCAAGGTTATATTTATAGCTTTGGTCGAGACGCCTGGAAGGGTTTCAGGCGCCTGGAGGAGGATAAAACTTTATCCCCTCCGTAACGGATCGCGGTCAAACACGATCTGAATATAATCGGGTTCTGAGTGCCCAAACCGTTAAAGTCAGCATGGTTGACTTTTTCGATCCGAGCCCTCTGTTCCAGTGCTGCTTGACTCGGTCCGGGGCTTCCGTTCCGACTCCGGCTCTGCTCACTTGGGTGATTTCGGCCAACCGAAATAAGGCTCATCCGAACCCAATTTCGGCCTTATCCTCGAGCAAGCTTCTGCTCCGACTTCTCGTCCCTCGAACGTCTTACATGTTCTTCTCATCCACCGGTGTACTCTTCCGCGGTGCCTCGTCTCTCAGACGCACCGAGCTCGTAGGTTCTCTCTCGTGTCGTCCTTCTCGCTAGCCGCGTCTTCCGCTCGACTTCCTGTCTACACACTTAGACACATGGATAAAAAACCAACAGGACCTAACTTAACTTGTTTGATTACATCAAAACAACCTTGGGGTTCCAATAATCTTTCCCTTTTTAATTTGAGCAACCTAAGTTAAGATAGGGAAAACAAATAAAGTTAAAGCAAAAATGAATTTTGCAATAAAGCACAAAAAGTAGAAAATTTAATATTTAGCTACCTCCCTCTAGACTTAATCTTTTTCTTCTTCCCCTTTGATCACATAACAGATGGAGTACCAACAAAAATCTAAGGGTAATCCTAATTTAAAAAAAAAAATGGTATCAAGTTTTGAAAGTTGGAAAAAAATCTCAGTAGTTTTAGAAGCTTTAAGTGTTGCAGAAAAATTTCTAAGTAAGAAAATTTTAAATAGAAAAAAAATATCGAAGTGAAAAAAAAATTTCAAAAAAAATCTAACTAAACTCTGATTTTGGAAATTTTGAGAACAAGTTTGATGGCTCTAAAAATATAAATGTAATTTTTTAGAAACATTTTCTAATAAAGAAAAAATCTATTCGGTTAAAGAAAATTTTCAAAAATTAATTTTTAAAAATTTTTGGTAAAAAAAATTTCAAAAAAAAATTTAAGTAAAATACATTTAAAAAAAACTTAAAAGAAATTTTAAGTAAAATTTTTTTAAATAATTTCTAAGTTTAAAAAAAAAATCTAAAGAAGTGAAGCATATTTGCAAAAAAAAAAAAAAAAAAAAAAGATTTAAAAAAAAAATTAAATAACTATTCAAAGCATTATCTAATTTTAATTTTTTATGTTTTATCAGTTAGTTAATTAAACATTTTATTTCAATATTTGACTTCCAGGCTATGGCGAGACACTAGACTTTTTTCGTTATTGGATCATCAATCACTTTTAGACAAAGCCGCATAAGAAAATTAAACGTTTAATTTTCTTGCTGAAAGCTCTAAGTCTAAATAAAGTTCAAGTTAGATAAGACTTGGGAACCTAATATAGGTTCTAGCCAACTGGATTGATTAGGTATTTCTTAGGGACATATTTCTTTGAAATATTTTTAATTTATCCTTTGTGATATCTAAAATAGCAATTTAGGTTATTGAACTTTCTAAAACTTGTATTATATGAACATGCATTATTTTTCAAGTTACTTATTTATTTTTACAAAATATCATTTGTTGGATCGTGAGTCTCGCTAGAGAGGGGGGGGGGGGGGGGGGAATAGCGATTTAAAAAAAATTGAGAGTACGCAGCGGAAAAGATGAAATCAAAACAATGCTAACACAAGAACCTTTTTACCTGGTTCGGAGCCTTTGGCGACTCCTACTCCAAGGCCCGCACACAAGAGTACTTTCGATGGGCAATTCACTAGCAATTTGGAAATTATTACAAACTAAGTACAGGAATACCAATGAAAAATAAAACAATACCGACAAAGGAAGAAACTAAAAGAGCAGCGCGTTTTGGAGCTTCCCAGCGTCGCAAGAGCACAGGAGAGCGGATTCTGAGTTGTTGTTCTGACTCCAGCCTTGACCCTCCTTATAAAGGAGGTTTGGGGCACCTGGAACCTTCAGGGCGCCTTGGAGTAACGTAGCCGAGCCAACCAGTGAACTCCACGTGGCACAACGACGTTGGGGATAACTTTTTGCCTCCGGGCACCTGGACCTCCAGGCGCTCGGACCTTGATTTCCAGCAGCTTCCTTCCTGCAAGAAAACGTTAGTCCGAGGTAAATATATATCCTAAAAAATAGATTATTAGTGTTAGGACCAAAAGTAGCTAGAGGGGGGGGTGAATAGCTTGTCGCGTTCGCTCGGTGCGCTTCGTTGCTTGGCGTTGCTTGTTTCTTCTTGGATGTGCAGCGGAAAATACAGAAACAAACACAAAACGCTAACACTAGGATTTTACTTGGTATCCACCTCCAAAGGAGGTGACTAATCCAAGGATCCACACCACGCACGCACCCTCCACTATGAAACACTCCTTTTCGGTAACTACCAAGGGCGGAGAAGCCCTACAAGACTCTCAGTACAAGAAGAAGAAAGGGAAATACAAGTTAAGCAAAAGCTTACAAGATGTGCAGTAAAAACCCTAACCCTAACTTCTTCCTCTTGCAATAGATCCGCCTCTTGACTTGGAAAGCCTCCAAGAACCTTCAAGAACTGGCGATCACGTGCTTGTAGAGAGCTGTGGAGGAGCTGGAATGAATCTGAGAAGAGCTCGTGAAGAGATGCCGAAGACCACGCTCGCCTGCGGCTTTAAACCCGACGCAACGGTCGGATCCCGATCGATTCGAATGTTCTGAATCGATCGGGGAGGCTTTGGATCGATCCACGGATCGATCCAGAGCGCCTCTGTGCTCAGGAAACGCGCCTGGATCGATCCACGGATCGATCCAGCGCTTATCGCGCGAAGCAGCATCGTCCCGATCGATCGGGACCTCTGGATCGATCCACGGATCGATCCAGAAGCTTTCTGTTCGCTGGGAAGAATCTGGATCGATCCACTGATCGATCCACAGCCTGGATCGATCCACGGATCGATCCAGAACTTGGTTCTTGCCCAAAACCAAGTCCCAATCCTCCCTAACCAACATCCGGTCAACCTTGACCTGTTGGTACATCATGTCTCGCATCTGGTCACTCCCTTGACCTGCTAGGACTCCCCACCAAGTGTCCGGTCAATCCCTTTGACCCACTTGGACTTTTACTCGTCGTGCCAAGTATCCGGTCACTCCATTGACCTACTTGGAGTTCCACCAGATGTCTGGTCAACCTTGACCCATCTGAACTTCCTTCCTTGCCAAGTATCCAGTCAATCCTTTGACCTACTTGGACTTCCCAACACCAGATGTCCGATCATCCTTGATCCATCTGGATTTCCTTCCTTGCCAAGTATCCAGTCAATCCTTTGACCTACTTGGACTTCCCAACACCAGATGTCCGATCATCCTTGATCCATCTGGATTTCCTTCCTTGCCTGGCTTCACTCACCAGGACTTTCACCTAGCTCTACTCACTAGGGTTTTCCATCTGCCTAGCTTCACTCACTAGGACTTCCTTCTGCCTAACTTGACAGTTAGGACTTCCCAGTCAAGTATCCGGTCAATCTTGACCTACTTGACTCTTCTTCGATCAATATCTTATTGTCAAACATCTAAACCCAAACCAAGACTCAGCTTGGTTAATCAGGTCAACCTTGACCTGAGGGATTTTGCACCAACAATCTCCCCCTTTTTGATGTTTGACAATACCACAATAACACTTACAATCCCACATGTAAGTTAGGCTAATCCTATAGCCTCCTTCTTCATGCCACTAGGTAATGAACACATAAGTTAAGCTTTTCACTCTCCCCCTAAGAGGGCAAACTCCCTCTAGGGGATGAAAACCTAACTTACTTCCATTCATTCTCCCCATATTGGCACACATCAACCCCCTACTAATAAAACACATCAACCCGTCTTTGGACACACATCAACCTATGCTCCAATTTTGGGCACACTTCAACAACTTCATCTGTTGAAGACTCTCCCCCTGAAGAGTTGCTCATCGTGATCACAACTTCACTCATTGTGATCAACACAATAATGAAGGTCCCATACCCTTCATTTATCCTTAACTTCTTCCTCAATGTAGACAAATACCCAACCTTGAGCATTTTCTAACATCTTGAGTTCCCACTTGAAATAATGAGGATATCCACTCCCCATTTCCAGTTCAACTGCTCATCCATGAGCATTCTCTTAACAGAAGGTTAACCACCTTCCAAGGTTTATGAAAAATAATTTTCATGTCTTTAAAGAGTCCCTCCCCCTAAAGACATGGTGGTAACTTCTGTCATTGCACCAACAATGACTTGGAATCCCTAAACCTTTAGGAAACCCAGATTTAGAAGTTTTGAGGTTCAAATGTTCAAAATTTGAAACAAACCTCAACCTAAACTTCAATGAAGTCTTCCTTAACCATTCCATCCTTGTTTTCAACACGAACACACCCTTTTTATGTATACAAATGTATTTTAAGGGTTTGGAATGATTACCTAGACTAAAATAGGTTCAAAGTGCTGAAATCAGGCTTTCCCAGCCAAAATCAGCAACTTGGATCGATTGGAGTTGGGTTCCAATCGATTGAACCTTTCTGAATCGATTCACTGATCGATTCAGAATACCTGGATCGATCGGCTGATCGATCCAGCGAGCTACTGCTCGCGAGATTTGCCTTCTGAATCGATCCATGGATCGATTCAGGCACTCCAATCGATCCATGGATCGATCGGAGCTCTGATAGTTGCTGAAATTCCATTTCAGTCAACTTCAGAAACCCCTAGAAAATTCTACAAAAATCCAAAAATTATGAAATTTCGTGTAGACATTGTTTAGGGCATATATTATCAAGGAAAAATAGTTTTATATGAAAATACATCATCTTTTCAAAGATTGACACAAACTTGAAAACTTGTAAAAACTTTAGTGTTTTCTTCAAGTTTGTGTCTAACTATTCAATGGTGATTACTATCAAAAGATAGCCTTCACCAAGGTTTTCCAAAATCATTTTGAAAACTTTTTCAAAACCAATATCCCACCATGTTCCTTGGGCATAATGCACATGACTTATACATTAGCTTTCCCAATGATGGGAAAACACATATCTATGTGTTTTGATGAACCTAAAACTCAAAAGAATGCACTAAATCAACATCTTGAGTTTTGTTCATCATCCTAACATCTCACTTGTATCTAATGTGCACTAAAACACATACAAGTCATCTTATAGGTCTTTGTGAGATGTAGATTTTGGTTTTGCCCTAATCTAGGGATCATGCATATCTATCTAGGTATTTTGGAGATATTAGACACCCACCTAGGATGTCACTTGTTAATAAGTGTTGTTAAATGCCTTTTGTCCTTAATTACAAGGAATTAAACTTAATGCATGATAATGTTATGACATACATAAAAAAGAAATAATTTTCAAAAGAAAATATCCTATAATTACATGATGTATGAATGTCATGACATGGTATTTTTGGATTTTTCATAATAAAACATGAACGCAAAAATAGACATGATGTCATGACATATGATGGGCAAACAATCATGGCAAGATTTAGCATAAATAAAATATACCTAGATTAACTGTCTAAGTATCCTTAAAACCTTAGCTAAACTTACAACTTAAACCTAGATTGCCCTAAAGTGCTTCAAGAAAATGTCAAAGCCTAAATTGACATTTCTAATTCCCTTGATTAATTTATGCCAGTCGAAATTAAGCATATCCTCAAATGTTGGCATATTTCATTTTTCCACAAGAGTAGCACTTCAACATAAGGCTTCAATTTCCTTTAATTTTCTAAGAGCATACCAAAATCCCAACTTGGTAGCTCTTATGAATTTCCCAATATGTGCCTTTTAAGATTAAATCAATTTTCCATCATTAGGCACATTTTACTCTTTCAAGGAGTAAATAATAATTCCATTTCATTTTCAAAGGTTAAAAAAAACTTTGAAAATGCTCCTTGAGTGTCAATTTCCTCAAAGTTGGGTTAACTACCCTTCTAATCAGAGTTGACACTCTCTAACCCATCTATGGGGTAGAGAAGATGCTCCTAGGAACCCAACACCTATTGGTGCTCCTTGGATGCTCTAGATACTCACTAGGGATAACTTCCCTAGATACCTTCCTAGTGACCTTGTTTGGCTTCTTGGAGACCTTGGTCACACTTTCTAGGTCAACTCTAGGGATAGCCTCCCTTGTGACCTTGTTTGTGACTTTCTTAGACTTCTTAGAAGCCTTAGTCACATTTATTGCAAAAATACTCTTAGGGATGACTTCCCTAGTATTTTTGGCTTGACCACTAGACCTAGGGTTTGTTCCATAACTATATGGAACTCTATGGTAAGAGGGCACATCCTTCTTAGCTTTTGGTTTGTATCCCAAACCTCTATGGCCATTGGATGGCTTTTGTACCCCTAAACCTAGGTTATGCTCTTTTTGCCCTAATAGGATATTTTCCATCCTTTTTAGGGTCTTTTCCATTTTATCAAGTCTTGACCTCAAGACTTGATTTTCCATCACTAAGTCCTTAGTTTTTGTTTTTCCATTTAGTTCATGAGCATTTTTGTTTCTAGGCTTGTAGCTACAATCCTTAGAGTTCTTGCCTAGACTTTTACCTACATTCCTAGCCTTAGATGTAGTAGTTTTGGCATGTAGGGCCACATGCTTTTCCTTAAAGCCCTCATGCTTCCTATTCTTATGGTAAATTGCATTAAAATGATAAAAGTTAGAACTATCATGCTTTTTACCATAATGTAAAGGGGTAGGCTCAATAAATGTTACCTTCCTTTTTACCTTAGAGGCTCCCCCTTGACTTGAGCTTCCTCCTTGAGCCTTGACCATCTTCTTCCCCTTAGGGCATTGACTCCGATAATGCCCCTTTTGATTGCAAGAGAAGCATATGATATGCTCCTTGCTCTTCTTTGTTCCGGGAATGGTCTCCTCGGGCTTCTCCTTGCCCTTTTGCGTCACTTGACCCTTCTTCTTGGCCAAGTTGGGACACTTGCTCTTGTAGTGCCCACTTTCCCTACACTCAAAACATATGATATGATTTTTATTATTAATTGAAATGTTTATACCTTCTTGTGTAGGGATGGCACTTGCTCCTCCATTTGATATTTCTTGAATTTCGGAGGTGGCACCATCTTCTTCTTCTTCACTTGACCCGGATGTAGAAGCTTCTCCTTCTTCTTGATCCGGCGTCACCAAGGATTGCTCCCCCTCAATCCTAGAGGTGGAGGCTTCATCATCTTGAACATGAAACAAGGAGTATGCTCCCTCCTTGTTCCCTTCGTTGCATTCCCTTGAGGATGAAGCTTCTTGGATTTCCTCTTCTTCGGAGGTTGAGCATCTCTCAACCTCGGAGTCCTCCACTTGATCTTGCTCCAAAGAGTCACCCTCTCTGGATTCTTCATGATCTTGTACAGTGGAGGGGATCTCTTTATGAAGTTTGTCCAATTTGCTCCATAATTCCTTTGCATCTTCAAATTCTCCAATTTTGCAAAGGATGATGCTTGGCAATAAATTGACCAAAAGCTTGGTCACTTTGTCATTAGCCTCGCACCTTTGGACTTGCTCTTGGCTCCACTTGCTCCTCTTGAGAACTTTACCCTTTGAATTTCTTGGAGTCTTGAAGCCTTCCATTAGAGCAAACCATTGCTCTATCTCCATCATAAGAAAATTTTCGATTCTTGATTTCCAAGAATCGAAACTCGTAGAAGTGTATGGTGGAGCCACCCTTGTGTCAAATCCAAGCCCATCTTGGAATTGCATCTTAGAGTTGAGCTTGATAAAGTCTTGAACTTGAAGAATTTGCTCCAACTTCTTCACCCTCTAGCTTTTCTTGATATGCTTGACCCTTCCGGCGATGATTCCGGTGAAGAGCGGCCTTGCTCTGATACCACTTGTTAGGACCAAAAGTAGCTAGAGGGGGGGTGAATAGCTTGTCGCGTTCGCTCGGTGCGCTTCGTTGCTTGGCGTTGCTTGTTTCTTCTTGGATGTGCAGCGGAAAATACAGAAACAAACACAAAACGCTAACACTAGGATTTTACTTGGTATCCACCTCCAAAGGAGGTGACTAATCCAAGGATCCACACCACGCACGCACCCTCCACTATGAAACACTCCTTTTCGGTAACTACCAAGGGCGGAGAAGCCCTACAAGACTCTCAGTACAAGAAGAAGAAAGGGAAATACAAGTTAAGCAAAAGCTTACAAGATGTGCAGTAAAAACCCTAACCCTAACTTCTTCCTCTTGCAATAGATCCGCCTCTTGACTTGGAAAGCCTCCAAGAACCTTCAAGAACTAGCGATCACGTGCTTGTAGAGAGCTGTGGAGGAGCTGGAATGAATCTGAGAAGAGCTCGTGAAGAGATGCCGAAGACCACGCTCGCCTGCGGCTTTAAACCCGACGCGGTGGGATCCCGATCGATTCGAATGTTCGCGATCGAGGGAGGCTTGGATCGATCCACGGATCGATCCGGCGCCTGTCGCGCGAAAGCGCTGGATCGATCCACGGATCGATCCGGCGCTTATCGCGCGAAGCAGCCGCGATCGATCGGCTGATCGATCGGGACCTCTGAATCGATCCACGGATCGATCCGAGCTTCTGATTTGGAAGAATCGGATCGATCCACCGATCGATCCACGGCTGAATCGATCCACGGATCGATCCGAACTGGTTCTTGCCCAAAACCAAGTCCCAATCCTCCTAACCAACATCCGGTCAACCTTGACTGTTGGTACATCATGCCTCGCATCGGTCACTCCCTTGACCTGCTAGGACTCCCCACCAAGTGTCCGGTCAATCCCTTTGACCCACTTGGACTTTTACTCGTCGTGCCAAGTATCCGGTCACTCCATTGACCTACTTGGAGTTCCACCAGATGTCTGGTCAACCTTGACCCATCTGAACTTCCTTCCTTGCCAAGTATCCAGTCAATCCTTTGACCTACTTGGACTTCCCAACACCAGATGTCCGATCATCCTTGATCCATCTGGATTTCCTTCCTTGCCAAGTATCCAGTCAATCCTTTGACCTACTTGGACTTCCCAATACCAGATGTCCGATCATCCTTGATCCATCTGGATTTCCTTCCTTGCCTGGCTTCACTCACCAGGACTTTCACCTAGCTTTACTCACTAGGGTTTTCCATCTGCCTAGCTTCACTCACTAGGACTTCCTTCTACCTAACTTGACAGTTAGGACTTCCCAGTCAAGTATCCGGTCAATCTTGACCTACTTGACTCTTCTTCGATCAATATCTTATTGTCAAACATCTAAACCTAAACCAAGACTCAGCTTGGTTAATCAGGTCAACCTTGACCTGAGGGATTTTGCACCAACAATTAGCACAGTTCATAGTTTAACAAAAAGAGTATTAATTAGATTCCATCTCTCCAAGACCGAAATCTAATCAGGATCTCGACTTAGAGTTCCGAAATGGTTCTAAGTCGGATCGGCGCCTAAGTTCCCTTCCCGAGAACGCGTCCTCACAGTCACTCCCCTCCAGTGACTTACCTTTACTTACCTGCCAGACGTCAGGTCAGCCCTTCGACCCGTCTGGACTTCGTGCCAACTATTCGGTCAGCCCGTCGACCTAGCTAGACTTCGTGTCAAACGTCAGGTCAGCCCATCGACCCGTTTGGACTTCGTGTCAGCTATCCGGTCGGCCCGTCAACCTAGTTGGGTTTCGTGCTAGATATCAGGTCAGCCCGTCGACCTGTCTGGGCTTCTCCTGCACACTCGGTCAGAGTGTTAGATCAACAACAACACTAACTTAGCCTAATTTGTCATTCATCAAAACCTAAGGTAGACCGTTAGTACTAACCACACCAATAATTTCTCCCTTTTTGATGGAATGACAACTTGGTTAAGTTAGTGTAAAATGCAAGTAAAACAAACATTAACAGGTTTTTAAATTAATTTTTATTTTTAATTTATTTTAGCTAACTTAACCACCTAACCCTCCCCCTTTGGCATTCATCAAATATAAACATGGAGCAACTAATCATAAATACAAAAACATTGCAAAAAGAGTACAAACACCAATCAAATTGACTCAGGGGAGTTAAATAATTAGAAGTTTTACTTTAAAAAGTATCTCTTATCCTTTTTTAAAATGGCTAAGTTATAAGAAAGATAACTTGGAAAGAGTAATTTTTAAGTTTTGAAAAATGACTAAGTTAGAAAGATAACTAATTTAGTAACATATCTTGTAGATTAACTTTTGTAAGATAAGTTAAGAAGAATCCAAAATTCCAAACATAAGTTTATATGCTCCAAAATTTTCAAAATGGATTTGAACTTGACACATTTTTCAAACATAAATTCTATAAAGATAATTTTACAAAAGTAAAATTTTCAAAAACCAGGTAAATTTAATGTTCAAAATCTAATTTTTCAAAGTTAAGTTTGTGAAATCTAATTTGCAAAACTAAGTTTGTAACATTCGATTTTCAAAACCAGTTTTCAAACCAAGTTTATAATATACAATTTTCAAAACCAAGTTTAAAAAAATTAACATAAAACTTAGTTTTACAAAGGTTAGGTTTCATAAGCACATTTCTAAAACATTTTTAGAAGAATATTTTCCATAACCTAATTTCAAAAATATTTTTAATAAAAAATAGATGTGAAAGTAGTTCTTGCTCCCCCTGAACCTGACATTATTAAATCTGTCTAACCGGTTAGCTACTTACTGACTATTCAGAGGATAGCAACTTTCACTTGGTTAGTCAAGTTAAGTCTAAGCATCAGTTAGTGTTTGACTGTACTGATTGACTTAATTTGATTAATATATATTTTGTATTTAACACCCAGACTCATATTGATGTACTGACATAATCATCTTAAGTCCAGACAATTTGCCTATGCATCTCACCCTGTTCAATGTTTGGCAGTCACAAACAAGGGAATCCTAGGGTGTTGGTGAGATGCTCAAGTACTAGCCCTAGGGGTACATGATTTCTAAGGAATTATTCTAGTCTAAGTCTAAAACTATTTTGAAATTCTAAAAATAGGAAATTTTGAAAGCATTTTACTTAGAATTTGAAAATGCCTATTTGAAAATAATTTTTGTAATCCTAGTCTATTAAACAAACCAGAGTCAATCATTTTCAAAGTTGAGATATACCTAAGTAGGTGTAGTCGAGAATATCATACTTCAATATCAAAGTCAAGGTACAATGATCATGATAAAATATACATAGGGATGTCTATCAAGATGAGGAGGAGGGGGTGGTTCGGATCTCAAGGAACGGAACATCTCGATCAGCTCAGCGTGACGGGTCCGAGCATCCTCTCAGGAACTGGATAGATCATGTCGAATGTCCGAGATATCCTGTCTCACGTCTCATCCCAAGTCGGAGACCTCCTGCCAAAGGCTCGTCATGGATAGCTCGAGTCCGACAACTCGATCGCCTAGAGTGCGATCAGCGGGACGAGGTACTCGGCCTGGAGGTGGAGGTGGTGCCGGGGCTGGAGCGTCCTCGCCAAATAACGCAACCATAAACTCATCATGCTCTGCCGCCTCCTGGGCATCTAGGTCTGGCTGGTGTTGTGCCCCCCTCCGCCAAGACATGACACCATCATCATCATCTATGTGGACACTCGCTAACGAGAAGCTCCTAGGTCCTATGACGTCGAACTCAGTCATGGCCCGAACATTACCTCGGGTGACGTCAATATGTAGGTGGGTGAAATATGCCGTCAAAATATGACAATAAGACATATGAACTCGAGCGCTAGTGACATATCCAGCTGCGTAGATAATGGTCTGAAATATATGTAGACTAATATCTATATCTAATCTATGGGAAAGTGCGTACAAAAGAAAGGAATGGAATGGACGCATCATTCCTATGTCGCGAGTGGATAGTGGTAATATACATTAAACTAAGACCCTATAGAGTGCATAATCATGAACTCGAAGGCCAACTGACCTAAACATAGTGACGGTGGGTACACTCTCCCCTCCGAAAAAATATGAATAAATCGTATCCAGAGTGATGTGTGAGTAAGGATCACCAAATGGTAGATCCCCAGGAGGTAACACTGAAAACGACACACAGATGGTTGTAACCCTAAGAAGTCCTGGATAGTGGTAGGAGATAGTGTAATATCCGTATCAGCTACCCTAGTAACGTAAGTGAGATCATCTACCCTAACCAAGTTATTATAAAATTCAGCACATAAATCTATGTTTACTGAATTGGTACAGTAAACAAGGTTCCGTAAGTTATAGTGGCTAATAACCTCTATAACTGGAAAACAAGAACGTAAGAAGAACTCTCTATCTAAACACTTAGTCCCAATAACCATGTAAATGGTCGACTCAAACTTAATCCTAAGTTCTTCAGTAGGGAACCTAGGGTCTATACTAGCAGTTGAGGGTCCAACACCAGATCTAGAACGTTTTCTACAATAATAATTAAAAATGCTATAATAGGCATGAATCAATGAAATATTTAAAAATAAATTAGGAGGAAAGGTTTTACCGAGGCATCGTGATGAGAATTTTTAGAGATGACGACCTCGGTTGATTCGTAGCAACGAAATAATCGCAGTATAAAATTTTAAATTTATCACTCTCATGGTAAAACTCAGAAAGAGCCTTAGCAAGAGTGAAAAAGGGGGGGGGGGGTGCAAAGTGTGAGGGTGCCCCTGATCACGTTGGGCTCCACGTGGGCCTGATATGAATTTTTTTTGCTGATTCTTTGTTCTTATATTTTAACACCTTCTAAAAGTTAAAATAAATAATGGATATCAAATTTGAACTCCTTGCAATACCAGAAATCCATAGAAACTGAAATTGGTGTAATTGGAGCTCTCTAGGTCCATCAGTGAGTTTTGACCGAAATCCACTGATGGACCTAGAGACCTCAGATTACACTCATTTCAGTTCCTGCAGATTCCTGATGTTGTAAGGAGTTCAAATTTGCTATTCATAGTTTATTTTAGCTTCTCTAAATGTATTAAAATATTATCAAAAAATTAACTAAATTTTAAATGTCGTTGATGAAAGAGGAGATAGGAAAGAGAAGAGGGCGAAAAGAAAAACAACAAAAAAAAAGTTTGATTTGTCAGAAGGATAAAAGGGAAGTGCACTTGAAAAAGTGCGTCCTTTGGTAAATACCAAAGTAGCATACACCTTTTGGTCAATTAAGATATCTAGGTGCGTGATTTGGTAAATTGTCGAAAAAACTTAGTCTCATCTCAAGCAACTGAGCCAAAAAATCACCATCGCTGATCTTGAGCATTTGGGAGAGTGGCATACACACCCGGCTCTCCATCAAATGTCGTGGCTTGATCTTTCGCTCCAGATTAAAGGAGAAGTACTGTGTGTTGGTGCGGTTAGCACTAACGATTTAACCCAGGTTTTGATGAATGACAAATCAGGTTAAGTTAGTTTGTTGTTGTCTAACACTTTGATCGAGTGTGCAGGAGAAGTCCAGACAGGTCGACAGGCTGACCGGATGTCTGGCACGAAGCCCGGCTAGGTCGACGGGCTGACTGGATAGCTGGCACGAAGTCCAAGCGGGTCGATGGGCTGACCGGACGCTTAGGCACGAAGTCCAGCTAGGTCGACGGGCTGACCGGATAGCTGGCACGAAGTCCAGACGGGTCGACGGGCTGACCGGACGTCTGGGAGGTAAGTGAGGTAAGTCACTGGAGGGGAGTGACTGCGAGGACGCGTTCCCGGGAAGGGAACATTAGGCGTCGATCCGACTTAGATCCATTTCGGATATCTAAGTCGAGATCGTGACTAGATTCCGGTCTCGGAAAGACGGAATCTAAGTCATACTTTTTTCTATTACTTTGTTGAACTTTAACTGTGCTAACAATCTGTTTTACAGGATATATATTTACCTCGGACTAACTCTATTTTGCAGGAGAAGGAGTTCCTGGAAATAGGAGGTCCGGGCGCCCAGAAGGGATCCGGGCGTCCGGAGGTAAGTTTTATCCAAACTCGCGCGTCGCCACGTGGAGCTTGCTGGTTGGACCTGCCATGTCCCACCAGGGCGCCCGGAAGGGATCCGGGGCGCCCCGAGCCTCATATAAAAGGAGGGTCAATAGGGGAGCTTCATAACAACAACAAAAAGAAAGTCTTCTACTGCTTGCTCTACTGCTCTGCGCTTCTACGACGCTAACAAAGCTCCGACAATATGCTCCTTTCCTTTTTTATTAAATTCTTGTCGGTATTTGTTTTAACTTTCATTAGCATTCATTGTACTGTTTTTGTAATCATTATTTCGAATTGCTAGTGAATTGCCCAACGAAAGTACTCACGGAGTACGGGCCTTCGAGTAGGAGTCGTCACAGGCTCCGAACGAAGTAAAAATTACTGTGTCTATTGTTTTTAAATTCCGCTGCGTTTAACTCTCTTTAACACTATTTTTCGAATCGATATTCACCCCCCCTCTATCGACGTTTCACAATCCAACAAGTGGTATCAGAGCAGGTACCGCTCTGATTTGGTGCAACCACCAATCAGACAAGGGGGTGAAAGATTAACCTTTATTTTTGTTTCATTTTTTTTCGCTTAATTCCAATCTGGTATTATTACTTATTTTGAAACCTTTTTCGTTGCAATTAAATCTAAATTGGTGCAACACCAATTTAAATACATCTATTATTTTTTCCGCACTACTAATCCAAGACCAAGTCTTGGGATATTTCTTTTCGTTGTTTACTTGTGTGCAGAATGTCTCAACTAGAAGGCTTCAGCACAGTACGTCCTCCCCTATTCAACGGGGATGACTTCTCGTACTGGAAGAAAAGAATGGAGGTGTACCTAAAGACGGATTACGATCAATGGTTCAGCGTTATAAAGGCCTACCGAGCTCCAACCGACAACTCCAGAAATCCACTAGACACGGAACAGTGGACTCCGGACATGAGGAAAAAGGCGTCGACGGAAAACAAAGCAATCAATACGCTACACTCCGGCCTAACACGAGAAGAGCTGAACCGGGTCGGACCGCATCAGAATGCTAAAGAATTATGGGACAAATTGATCGAGCTGCACGAAGGAACGAGCGACGCAAAGGTAACAAAAAGAGATTTACTTTTAAATAAAATATTTAATATAAAAATACAGGAAGGGGAAACGGCAAGTCAACTGCACGCGAGGATCAAGGACATCCTCAACGGACTCCACGCGATAGGCCACCAGATGGAAAATAGAGATTTAATAAGGTACGCACTAAATGCCTTTCCTCATAATAGCTTGTGGGCATCAATTGTAGATGCCTACAAAATTTCAAAAAAATCTATCTAAGTTAAAATTAGACGAGCTTTTCTGTGAGTTAGAATTACATGAACAAACTAATGCTGGAGCCGAGAAAAGTATTGCTTTATTTGCAGGCTCATCCAAAGAAAAGGAGCAAGTCTGAATCTGAAGAGGATTCCAGTCAAGATTCCGAAGACGAAGAATACCTGGTGAACTTGGTAAGAAAAATGTTCACCAGGAGAAAAAGGAGCTTCAGCAAAAAGGACCTTCAAAAGATCAGTTCTCCCGCGGAACAAAAGAATGTGACTTGCTTCGGATGCAACAAAAAGGGACACTACAAGAACGAATGCCCAAGACTGAAATTCGACAAATCGAAGCCAACTAAAAAGAAGGCCCTCAAAGCAACGTGGGACGACTCCTCCTCGGATGAATCGGAGGTAGAAGAGCAGAAGCACCAGAGCCACCTCGCGCTGATGGCCCGCGAAGTTGAAACGGAAGACGAATCGGGAGATGAATCGGAAGACGGGTCCGAACCCGAATCGAGCCACGAGTCCGTACTCGTTTCCGAAGGCCCGGATAAGGTATATTTTAATTTAAACAAAAAAAATTTCAAAATTATTTTCTGCTTAAATAGTAAGTTAGTTAAAATAGAAAATGAAAACAAATCACTCCTTGAGGAAAATCAAGACCTCAAGGAACAAATAAAAAATTCAAATCCGACTCAAGATCTAATACTTGAAGAGAATTCATCATTAAAAATCAGAAATTAATAAGTTAAAAGAAATGTTAGAAAGATTCACTACAAGATCAAAAAATCTAGACTTAATCCTGAATAATCAAAAAGCATGTTATAATAAAACCGGACTTGGATACAGGTCGAACTCAAATAAAACTTTTAAATCACTAATAACTCAATACAAATCAACTAATCAGGCTTGGGTTCCGAAAGCGTGTTTGACCACGCAAGTAGGACTTAACCAATATTACATATCTAAAGAAAAAAATATATTATATAAACTCAAATAAACCAAATCAAAAACCAAAATACAAATCTAAATCAAAGAATTCAAAATTTAAACATATTAAAACTCAACAAAATATAAATTATCACCAAGTTAATTATAACTATAAAAGAAATAGACACAAACCTAAAAATTTAAATTAAAGGCCAATAAATCATGGGGAGGCTCCAGAATAGCTGACACCTCCAAAACTAACCTACCCGACAAGGTAACCCAAATAAACTAACCCGGCAGGGTAATTAAGATTAGTTAAAAAGGGACCCAGTTTAACTTGAATCATGGTACTGGTGAAGTTTTTAGATGATAGTACGTTGGGGAAGCTTGGGCATCGCATGTCTAGAAAGATATTGCTTCGATCTGGTGCATTTGGCCAAGTGGAACTGACCGAAGCTACCCTTAAATGGATCCTAACTAGGTAGACTAAGGTTTAGTACTAAGCTCCGTGGATATGACTATTCGGAAAACCTTGAAAGGCTGGTTACTTCTAATGACGTCCAAGTGACTCACCAAGCTTAGAAGTTTATCCGAAGAATGCCTATTTGTTGAAACCAAAGCTAAACCTGAATCTAACACAAGTTAAATCAAACTCTATAATTAATCAAATTAACTTCATCTCACAAAATTATAAGATACCCTGATTGATAATCTAGATCAGGTGAGATAAATAAAGATTAAATTAATTAATGTTCAAATTAAGTTAAAATTAATTAAAATTAAAATTAACAATTATTTTTAATTAACTTTAAAACAAAATTATTTTAACTTTAAAAATTATTTTAACTTTAAAAAATTATTTTAACTTTAAAAATTATATTAACTTTAAAAAATTATTTTAACTTTAAAAAATTATTTTAATTTTTTTAAAAAAAATTTATTTTAACTTTAAAAATTATTTTAACTTTAACTTTAAAAATTATTTTTAATTAACTTTAAAAATTATTTTTAATTAACTTTAAAAAAAAAATTATTATTTTAACTTTAAAAAATTATTTAACTTTAAATAAAAAAATTAAATTAACTTTAAAAATTATTTTTAAAATTAAATTAACTTTAAAAATTATTTTTAAAATTTAATTAACTTTAAAAATTATTTTAAAATTAAATTAACATTAAAAATTAAATCAACTTTAAAAAAAAAATTATTTTAAAAATTAAATTAACTTTTAAAAAATTATTTTAAAATTTTTTAAAAATTAAATTAACTTTAAACAATTCTTTTAAAATTAAATTAACTTTAAAAATTATTTTTTTTTAACTTTAAAAATTATTTTAAACTTAAAAATTATTTTAAAAATTTAACTAAAAATTTAATTTTAAAAATTTTATTCTAAACTTAAAAATTATTTTAAAATTATTTTCAAAATTCTTTGAAAACTATTTTAAAAACTCTTTTAAAAAATTCATTTAAAAATTCTTTTAAAACATTTTAAAAATTATTTTAAAAACTCTTTTAAAAATCATTTTAAAAACTTTAAAAATTCTTTTAAATATTAGTTTAAAATCTTTTAAAAATTATTTTAAAATTTCTCTTAAAAATCATTTTTAAAAATTAAAAAAATTCTTTTAAAGACTTTTTAAACAATTACTTTAAAAAAAAACTATTTTAAAAATTCTTTAAAAGACTATTTTAAAAATTCTTTAAAAAACTATGTTAAAAATCTTTTAAAAATTATTTTAAAAAAAAAATTTAAAAAATCATTTTAAAAATTCTTTTAAAAATTCTTTTAAAAACTTAAAAAAAAACATTTTAAAAATTCTTTTAAAAACTTTTAAAAAATCATTTTAAAAATTATTTTACATTTTTTTTAAAAAAAATTCATTTTAAAAATCATTTAATTTTTTTTTTAAAAAAATCAATTTAAAAATTCTTTTAAATATTATTTAAAATTTTTTTTAAAAAAATTCTTTTAAAAACTTTTAAAATCCTTTTAAACACTGTTTTAGAAATCCTATTAGAAATCCCTTAAAAATAATAATAATAATAATTCTTTTAAATTCATTTAAAACTTAGACACCTAACTTAAAAACTTAAATTCCATTAACTTTAACTTTAAACTTAATTATGTAATTAATAAGTAGAACTTAAAATTGACTTGAATTAAACCTTACTTAACTATGTCTAATAATTTTAACTTCATGCTAACTTCAAACTAAATTAATCCCACTTAAAAGGAAGTAAATAAAAAAATAATTATAACTAACACTTTCATTGACCAACTCAATCAATTAATATGAAATTTAAATTATTTTATTAAGTATTTAATTATTACATCAAGTAAAAATTAATCAATAAATTATTGATAATGGCCAACTATTTTTGATTTAATAAAGTTTATCTTATTAAACCTTAAACTGAAGCTTAAGCGCCTGAATCTAATATTAATTATTGATTAATTAAACTCAAATAAACAATTATATCAAGGATACAGAGATAAATATGTAAATAATATAAGTGTTACCAAATCCCCTAGAACACTTAGGTAGACAAATGTGTTAGGGCTTGAAATTTAACACACTTAAACCTTAGCATTATATTAAGGGGGAGTAATAAATAAGGAGGATTAATAAATTAAAGGAGTATCAAATTCAGGGGGAGGTTTATTTTTTAATTATCTCATTAAGTGTTATTTTTTAATCTTTTTTTTTTAAATCTCTCTAGAAAATTCTACCTCATTTTTAAAAAAAAATCTACTTTGAATATTCTTAGCAAATATTTTCAAAATTTTATGTCAGGTTCAGGGGGAGGAATTAATTAAAATTTTTCCTTTATTTAAAATATTTTAAAATTTGTGTTTTGAAAAATGTTTTCTTAACAATTTCTTAAACCTATTTTTGAAAACTAACTCTTATAAAACTAAGTAAACTAAGTTGTTATTAAGAATTGAGTTTTACTTTTTATTGAAAATTGATTTTGAAAATTAGATTTAACTTAGTTTTGAAAATTGAATTTAAAACTTTAGTTCTTAAAATTTGATTTTACTTAATTTTGACATTTTGATTTGAAAGTTAACTTTTACAAAATTTAGTTTTAAAAATTGCTTTGTTATTGAAGATTGTGGAAATTAGATTTTTCAAAACTTAAGTTTACAAACTAAGCTTCTCAAAATCATTTTCCTTAATTTTGAAAATTGAATCTTTTACCAACTTAGTGTTGAAAAATAAATTTCAATCAGTTTTGAAAAATAGATTTTTCAAACTTAATTTTGGAATTTTTTGAAAACTTATGTTTGAAACCTTGAACTTTTAAACTTTGACCTTATAAACTATACTTGAAAAATCAGCTATCTTTCAAGATTTAGTTTTTTTAAGAAATAAAAGTTAAATAATCTATGTTCTAAACTCCCCCAGATTAACTTGACATTATTTCTTACTTTGTCTGAGGTCTGTATCTATGCTTGCTTTATCCATGCTTACTTTTGATGAATGCCAAAGGGGGAGGGTTAGGTGGTTAAGTTAGCTAAACCAATTTGAAAATACAAACTAACTTTAAAACCACATAAATGCATGTTGTTTCTTGCATATGTTTTCACTAACTTAACCAGGTTGCCATTCCATTAAAAAGGGGGAGATTGTTGGTGCGGTTAGCACTAACGATTTAACCCAGGTTTTGATGAATGACAAATCAGGTTAAGTTAGTTTGTTGTTGTCTGACACTTTGATCGAGTGTGCAGGAAAAGTCCAGACAGGTCGACGGGCTGACCGGATGTCTGGCACGAAACCCAGCTAGGTCGACGGGCTGACCGGATAGCTGGCACGAAGTCCAAGCGGGTCGACGGGCTGACCGGATGCTTAGGCACGAAGTCCAGCTAGGTCGACGGGCTGACCGGATAGCTGGCACGAAATCCAGACGGGTCGACGGGCTGACCGGACGTCTGGGAGGTAAGTGAGGTAAGTCACTGGAGGGGAGTGACTGCGAGGACACGTTCCCGGGAAGGAAACATTAGGCGTCGATCCGACTTAGATCTATTTCGGATATCTAAGTCGAGATCGTGACTAGATTCCGGTCTCGGAAAGACGGAATCTAAGTCATACTCTTTTCTATTACTTTGTTGAACTTTAACTGTGCTAACAATCTGTTTTACAGGATATATATTTGCCTCGGACTAACTCTATTTTGCAGGAGAAGGAGTTCCTGGAAATAGGAGGTCCGGGCGCCCAGAAGGGATCCGGGCGCCCGGAGGTAAGTTTTATCCAAACTCGCGCGTCGCCACGTGGAGCTTGCTGGTTGGACCTGCCACATCCCACCAGGGTGCCCGGAAGGGATCCGGGGCGCCCCGAGCCTCATATAAAAGGAGGGTCAATAGGGGAGCTTCAGAACAACAACAAAAAGAAAGTCTTCTACTGCTTGCTCTACTGCTCTGCGCTTCTGCGACGCTAACAAAGCTCCGACAATACGCTCCTTTCCTTTTTTATTAAATTCTTGTCGGTATTTGTTTTAACTTTCATTAGCATTCATTGTACTGTTTTTGTAATCATTATTTCGAATTTCTAGTGAATTGCCCAACGAAAGTACTCACGGAGTACGGGCCTTCGAGTAGGAGTCGTCACAGGCTCCGAACGAAGTAAAAATTACTGTGTCTATTGTTTTTAAATTCCGCTGCGTTTAACTCTCTTTAACACTATTTTTCGAATCGATATTCACCCCCCCTCTATCGACGTTTCACGATCCAACACTGTGGAAAGTCCTTGAGTTCGGAGAGATCTCTGCCCATTTCGTGGCGCAAAAACTCAACCTTGGGCTGGAAATTGCTCTCGATGTTGAAGGTAAGCAAATCGGGCGAGCGAATCACCATGCTTCAGATTTCCCAATGGGAGAATCCAAGGCCATGGAGGTATTCAAGCTTGGGGATGAAGGTATCCTCACTGCTAGACACAAGGAGGATAGTTGTGCGACAAGTGATGCTGTGGCGGTCGACGAAACCCAGATGGCGGAGGAAGTTGAGTGTGGGGAGGAGCCGGTCGAGAATGCTAGAGATGAGAAGGTGGGGGCAGCAAGCGAGGTGTGACGACCTTGAGAATATCGGGGAAGAGAATTTCCACGGGATCAAGGAGGAAACGAAAGATGGGGGCGAGGTCTGCGTTTGATTTGTAGCCTCGTAGGTGAGGAGGGACGACCTTGGTCCCTGGACGTACTGGTGGTGGAGAACCTGCATCAACTCACGAGGGAGTCGACCTCGCACTGCTCCTTCGGCCTCCCCCACCCCCGATCCTATGTTAAATCTGGCTCTATTTGTTTCCTATGATACAATGAAAAGCCCACATATACAACCAAACAATGATTGCTCATGATACCTCAACATTATCACAAAAAAAGTTGTCGAGCACAGCGCACGATAGAGAGAAAGAATGAAGGGAATGAATAAAGGTAGATTCTGTGTCTGTCTTTTTGCTTAAGGTTGTTGTAGCAACCTATGTGACCTTAGGTTTTGATATTTGGGCAAAGGTTTAAGTTAAAATTATTGTTGTATTTGATATGTGTTGTGAGTATGCAGGATACAAGTTCAACAAAGGCAAAGTCTAAGTGTGATCTTGGCAAAGGCAAACTCCAAGTGGAATCTTGGCAAAGGTGAAAGTCCAAGTGGAGTCTTGATGATGTAAGTCCAAGTATGTAATCTTGGCAACGTAAGTCCAAGTGTGGTTTGGCAAGGTTGAAGTCCCGAAGATGAGGGGTCTCTTGACAATGGAAGACCGACAACAAGGATAAGACCAAAGGAAGCTCCTGAAGGTGAGGCGTGAAGGATGGGAGATATTTAAGGAATGCAAGACTGATGGAGGAGGCTAAAAGACAAGGTCGAGGTTGTGCGAGCAAGGACAAGTACATGAGAGTTTTACTAGTTAACTGGCAACTGGGCTAGTCGACTGAGTCAGGGCACAGAATATTTCTGTGCCCGACAACTGTGAAAACTAATCAACCGGTACTGTAGAAGTCGACTGGGACTCTAGCAATTAAATAAGTACTATAGCAGTTACTATAGCAGTAGATTGGTATTGAGCCGTTGGCATGTAACGGTCTAATTCTATAGAGGGCAGTTGACTGGTAGACGGGATTTTTCAACCTGTAGCCTATATAACGAAGGCTTTGGAGCTTGGTTTGGGTTGACGAAATAAACTTGGTTAAAGTCTATTAGAAGTCTCCTAAGTGCTCCAAGCTCTTCTTGTGATCTAAGGATTTTTGGATCAAGGTGTGGTGAGGTTTCTTCACCGAAAAGGAGGTTTGAGCTAGCCGAGATTTTTCGGAGAGTCATCCACCGACAGATCGGGATCGTCCACCTCACGAACAAGTCGTGGAGTAGGAATAAGTTATCTCTAAGCTACATTATAAAAACGTGTTAGGTTTGTGTGTTTTCCTCTTGTTCATTGTCTTTTAGATTAGCTTTCTTCTTGTTAGTATTGTTTGTATTTCCACTGCGTACTAATAAGTTGTAGGAAGCGATTAAAGTGGGTGATCGGCTATTCACCCCCTCTAGCCGGACATCAAGGTCCCAAGAAAGGTCACACCCTCCTTATATAGGAGCACCAACCCTTGACAGTATTAAATGGTCAGTTGTCTTTACCCATCTAGCTCGAAACATCTACCGCATACCATTAATGGTCGATCGTTTCACTCAGACGGTTACATATATGCCATTATCATTCGACCGTTTGAGATCTGACACATTAATACATCCATTACGCACTTGAGCATATAGCAAAATTGATTTGAGTGGCAAAACATAGGTTGATTTGCTTGAGCAAATTTTGCCCCAATCAATTTGATATTCGACACGCGCAGATTGCGCTCACACATGAGTCATCTTGGTTCAGAATAATTCAAGCCTTAAATTTACATCCTTACTGACTTACGTGTAAGGAGGAGTCTCTCCATACATGTTCACAACTTTAATGATTATAATACATTATAATCAATCCTAAAACCACTCTTTCCCCGACTAAATTCCCATGCATGTGAGAGGCTTTTCCATCTGCTCTCATATTTTCATTCACATTTCTAACAAAAAGCATAAGGGTGTGAGAAAGAAATGGCTCCAAATATACTCAATAGAAGGAGAAGCAAGTGGATCATAGATGTGAGAAAGAAAAAGGTGAGAGAAAGAAAGAAGTGGCTCCAAATATACTCCGTAGAAGGAGAAGCGAGACTGATCGAGCCAAGACACTAGGAGAGGAGAAGAAAAATAGGAAAAGAAGGGAGGGAAAGGAAAAAAATATTCATACTTCCAAGTGTAAATTGAACATTCCTTTTCCTTCCTTTTCTTTTCTAGATAATCTTTGCATTTTAAGATCATTTAATTTAAATGATATTTGGTTCAATTATATTAAACTTAGTTACTATATATCAAAAAGCAATTTAAGAGAGTAAAGATGCCCCATTAAAAAGTAGCGTACTTGTTATAAAATAGGACTAAGAGATTAATTTTTAACTATCTCATGTCTTTGAGAAAAAAAACTTCTTTCGCCACCTAATTAACTTGACGGTCGATTATAAATTGACCTTGTAATTCATCTTCCTTCACATGATCTAGAGATGAACTATGAGGGACACTTAGGGTGTGCACAATCATCTTTTATTATAAGATGAGGTGAAATATTTTCTTAATAGATAGTTTACTTATAAATAATAGGTTGATGGACTACCCACTATGAATATTTCTGAATTTATCCTAATAATTAATAAGAAATTTTGATAAGATTGAGCTGCTAATTTAAGATCAATCGATATAAATTGAATAGCGGGTGCTAATTAAAAAAGAAAAAAAATAGAGACAGGTGGAATATTCAAAAGAATGCGATTTCCCACATATACATCGATGCTAGAAGAACAGACGTGGGCACTCTCGTGCTCGAATTAACACCTGAGCCTGAATAGGGAGCTAAGCAAGCTTGAACACGAGTAGAGAGTTCTCAGATTCTCCAGGATCAACAATTTAACTAATTTAACTAGTTTAACAATATGATGAGGTTCATTGGCCTCATATTGCATATAAGCAAAGGGCACCTCTTTGTCTTAGTTCATCCCAGGCATAAAATGGTTCCTCAATTGCATAAGTGATTGTTTTAATAGATGCCAATTTTCAACGATATAAAATATTTCACTTATGCTAGGACAAAGGATAAATGTCTTCCCTAATTTACCTAATTTACCTGCTTTTAAAGAATACGAGACCAGTGACGACTTTACCTCTCCAATTCAAGGCATAAAATGGATGTGAGAAGAGACCCGTCACGTCTAATCGATCATGCATCGCAGATCGTCTGGTCATGGACATCGTCAACGAGAGAGCCATTGTCGATGGCAATCTTGTTGACGTTGTTAAGTTTTGAGGGTCATTTTGCAAAAGCATGACGTGATGGCATTGTGCTTTCTCTATTAGATTTTCGCCACTAAACGAATAATTGATTATTTTAAGAAAATAATTAAAGTGAGATCATAGTTATCTCCATGACACAGCGCTTGATAGTGGAACAACAATTTGCAGACAAAGGGATCTAATTTTTAAGCAATTCTCGATCAAACACAGAAGCTTCGTATATTTAATAGCCTTCAAACAAAAATTGTGACAGAATAGTCTGGAATAATGATGAAGCGATAGGACATCTTTTTACTTGTTAAAAGATTTAAGGATTAAATCTTAATTTTAATAAATTAATAGATGAATTTTCTTAATAGACGGTTGATCCAACAACTCGGAGCCTATGAATCACTTGTTATATATGGTGCCAATTAAAAAATAATAATAACAGGATACATGTTTGACCATTGATTTCCAGTCTACTAGAGATAGAGATACGAGTAAATTGTTAAGGAGGATTTTCCCAACCTTTTTTCTCCGGTAAATAACCTAGAGGTCCTTAGGGCATAATCGAGCCGATAATCATGTGACAGATTGAATAAAACAATAATAATTAAACCTTTTCCCACTAGATGACAGATTGAATCCCGATGAAAAATACTCTCCCACATGAGGACCTGATTTACTCCATCTCAATTACTGGATTTCATCTTTTGCAACATAGTAAACAAACAAGAGGCTAAATTATCTTCCCAATTATGGATCCCTCATCTAACAAACTTCTTAATTTTCCATCTTCTCTAAAAACAGATCCTAAACTTGAATAAATGAACAATCTAACTGATAGATTTTAGCGTAGAGGCTAACAGATATATCACAATCTGAAGCATAGATTATAAACAATATCAAAATGTAAAGGCCTTTAACCTACTCATTGTGGAAGACACAGCAGCCACACAGAGCATGTTATTGTGAGCTAAAAACAAAAATAACAGAAGAAAAGAAGATAATCAAGAGGAACAAGGAGAAAGAAAACCATTACCAACTGAGCAAATGTGATGCTTAAAGCCTTCCTCGTAATCTCAAATTATTATGCTTTCCATTCTTGTTGCATCCATCATCTCTTCCAGCATTCTCCAAATCATTTCTTTCCCAGTGATGCAAGATGGGCCTTGGTGAAGCAGCAGAAAATGCCTGGTAAACCAGTAATCCCCCATATGGAAGCTCCTGTTCTATCATTTTGCCGCAAGTGTATCCGGGTATATCGATTTTCTTCCTCCATGGGGAGACTTGCCTGCCTCCCCCAAGTGTGGTGACAGCAACCGAGAACTCCGAAGGTGCAAAACAGGCAAGGACTCTTTCGACCAAGTCACGGTAAGTTAGCAACTGAGGGTTGAACCCCATGGTCTCATAGCTTGCATAGCTGAAACCCTCTTCTGGTGTTACATGAATCGTAGATAGAGCTGAACCATTTACACCGTTCATAGAGTAACCACATGGCTCAAAATCCACGTTGCAGATCTCCATCTCAGGTATAATTTTGGAGATCCCAGAGAGCTTCGTCATCTGGTTGGCAGAAGTAACCACTGAATTCTTGAAGAAAATTGATGCTCGTTTCCTATCCAATCCAGTCATACACATCTCTAGAGTAGCCATAGGCAGCTCAGGATACTCGGTCGCATAGTAGATGTGCCATTTGCGGTTCGACATTGATGGATCACTGATCACGTGAGCATTGCCACCTGACTTGAGGAAGCCAAAGAAGCCATTGAGGACGGCAACTTCCTCGGAGAAGCTGTAATACGGTGATGGCTGCGCGCTCGGGAAAATGAACGTGCCCCTTGAGTATTTTACGGATTGAACGGATAGTGAAAGCATAGCAGCAAGCTCAAGGACTCTAGGAACAGAAAGGAGGAGCTTTGTAGTCCCACAAGTCTTCAGAATGATCTTGTGAGGGTACATGAAGAGGCTCGACTCAGAGAGAACATAGGAATCAAAGTTCTTGTTCGACAACTGGGACACAATGGTGCAGCATGCCAAATCTAAAAATGAATCAATCTGTGCACGAGAGAGGGCACGCAGTCCCTGACCACAAGTGTCAGATGCTTCAGAAAAGGTAATCTCTAAGCGCTTCTCGTACCCCTCAAATCCAACTGTGGAGAATGCCATTGAAGCCAATGGAGAAGAAAGAGGGAAACAAGAAGGGAAATTGAGAGAGGTTTCGTTACTAGAATGAAACAAGGAAAAATAAAGATCAAATGATAGAAGAATCCTAGTATACTAAAGAGAGCATCTCAGGGAATATCAGGATGGCCTTCTGTAACACTGCAAAGTATCAAAATGAGATCAAAGGGTTAGCAATTGATTGGATCAGCAGGAAAAATGTGTTCCTCCTTTCTCGTGATTTTGTTTTGTGATTGTTCTTACGTTGGAGTATGCAGCAGATTGGAATTTCTTGATTCCTCCATGCGGTCGAACATCTTCAATACTGTAACCCAGGGGAGCTTCGTACTGTAATGAACTACAACTATTATTACTAGACTTCTTCTTCTTTCCACCTTTTGACTCCATTAATTCATCCGATATTTCTGCAAGATCAGAAGAATCACACACAGAATAAATCAAAAGGAGAGATTATTGACAGAGAAAACAAAAAAGATCCGGCGTAAACAATTATTTCAGTTTCTTTAAGCAAACACTTTTCAATCACAAAAGTGAAAAACAAACATGGGAACCAATTAGCCAAATCTCTGATACAAGAATAAAAAGCATAAGGGATTGAGGATCAAAGATAAAGCAGAAAATAGCCATAAATACTACAAGACTAATCAGATGAATAGCTTAACGAACAGGTCAAAGAAAAACAGCAATGGAGTATGGAGAAACAACAGAACATAAATCCTACCAAAAAAACACTGCAAATCCAGAGAAAAAAAAAAGTAACGCATCAAACAAAAAAGAACAAAACATTCGAAACAAAAAACAATAGTTCGATCTCGTCAGACGACGCGGAAATCTAGAGTTGTCGATTTCAACACAAGAAAAACAAACTAGCCATACAAATTAACCAAAGAACTCTTTTTTTTTTTTGCGGCGGCGACGATATCTTACCTACTCGCTCGTTTTCAACGCCAAGGAACAACCTTTCAAGCAGCAAGCTCCAAGATCGGAAAAGGAGAACCGGGAAACCCTAAGCAACCGGTGAATTGGATTGGAGGAGGGAGGAGGGATCAAGAGTTGTTAGAATAGAAGCAATAGGCATGCTCGATGGCTTCGGGTTGTCGAGAGTTAATCTTTCGCAAAAGCCCTAAAATGTTTTATTTTCAAAGTCTATTACAATTTCTTTTTTCAAAAATTATTCTCTTTTTTTCTTTTTCACTATGGAGTCCTCTGGACCATAAATAAAAAAACCGCTTCATTTAAAAAAAATAAAAATAAAAACATTCTTTTAATTTTCTATCAAAATTTATTTAGTAATATACATAACTTTTAATTATAAATTTATTTTTTAGTTAAATACATAAAAAATATAATATTTTATAATTTTATAATATTAAATTATTTAAAATAAAAATAATATAAATGTTATGTATTAGATAAACATTTAACTTAATTTATAAAAATAATAACGTTGAGCTTGATAAAAAAAACTAAGTTTGATCAATAAGAATATTTAATAAATAAGTTTGAAAAGAAATAAATAAATTTAAAAATAATTAGGCTTGACTCGACTAATTTAAACTCCTAAATTAAGATGATAAATACATAATAAGATGTTATTAATTGTTTAAAATATTTTTAAAAATTTATATATCTGGTCATGTTTACATTGTTTTGTTTTCTTTGATCATTTTATTTTTTTATCATAACAAAATAATATATATATATATATATATATATATAAATGATACATGACTGGATATATAAAATTGATATCTTGCACGACTGGATATATATATATATTAGCTCAACTCTAGATTTGATCTTTTGTGTGCCTGTTTGGTGCACAACTGGATATATAAAATTGATATCTTGCATTGTTGATATAATTTTTTTAAAAATTCTTTATCCCTAGGATTCAAGTTCTCCAATTGAGTTATAATATTCAAGCTAATTTTTTTTTTAAGATTTTACTTTTGGAGTTTAGGTTTCTTAATTGAGTTATAATATTCAAGTTAAAAGATTTTTTTATAAAAAAAAATAGATGTTTATAAGGTATAGTTATGTATTTAGAGTTTATTATTGGAGGAAATATTGTTTTTTTTTTAAAAAAAAAATTAAAAATAATTGGGTTGTCTGGATTCAATCCGGTTGTCTCGACTGACATCGCTGTATATATTTATTTATTTATGAATATATCCTCTTCACTGATCTAGAACATAAATGCACAACCTATTAACATGATTAGGAAGTCAGATCATCTAATCTAAGATCTTTTGGACTAGAAGAGACCCTGCAAACTCATTAGAAGAGTGAACTAGACCCCACCTATTTAATATGTATGGTACAACCCACTCCACCAATGAATGAATAAGGCTAGGTAGGGTACAATCCACTTCATCAATGAATAGAAGGGGTCCAAGCTTAGCCTATGGCTCTGGATCAGAGATAGGGATGACAATTTTCCCCGCGGGTTTGGGGCCCCGCGGGGAAAACCCGAAATGGGGATGGTGATCCCCGATTTTTTGGGGATGAGGCGGATTTGGGGTGGGTATGGGAATACTATCCCCATCCCTGAACCCGTCCCGAATATTATTATTATTAATATTAATAAATAATAATATGATTTTTTAAAAAAATATTAATAATAGTGTTAATATTAATATTAAATTTTTTGAAAATATTATTAATAATAATATTATTGATATTAATATTAATATTAATATTATCATTAATAATTATTATTAAATAATAATAATAATAATAATATAAATTAAATTTAGAAATGAGGCGGGGATGGGGAATCCCCGAACCCGTGGGTTCGGGTTCAGGGAATCCCCGAACTCGAAAAAATGAGAACGGGGCGAGGATGGGAATGATAAACATGCCCCCCGCCCCACCCCATTGCCATCCCTAATCAGAGAATCCCTGCCCCATGAGTGGAGTCAAATCCTCTGGTCCAGGATCTTCTGGACCAGAGGAGGCCTTAGAAGCTCATTGGTGGATGAATCAGACCCTATCTATTTAACATGTAGGGTACAATCCACCTACCAATGAATGAACAGGGGTCCAGAGATCCTGGACTAGAGGATCCGTGCCTCATGAGTGGAGCCAAATCCTCTGATTCAAGATCTTCTAAATCAAAGAAGGTCTTACAATCTCATTAATGGGGTGAGCTGGATCTATCTATTTAATAAGTGGAATACAATCTACCCTATTAATAAATAGATACAAGGATCCATGAGTCGAGAACAAATGGGTAGAAAAATTAAAGTTATTTATTTATTCATTACTAAAAATTCTATTAAATACTTTTAAACAATATTTAATGTCGATATAAATTTAATATACATTTTTATTACGATATAATATTTTAATATTATTAAAATTTTAATTGAGCTGGGTGAAACGGTTAGGAATTTTAGCGGTTAATTTAAAAATAATTAAACTTTGGAGGCATTTCGAAAGAATGGCCGTGCGGTATGAAGTTTCGTATCTATCGATGTGGGAGCATCACTAATCCACCACCAAATCATTGTGAAATTAACACCAAAATATTTTAATCTAGATTATAGATTTCACATGGAATGGTGAATAATACTGGTATTGTACTATTTACATCGGTGTAGGAGAGGTTTTATTTTTTAATTTTATTATATAATTAATAAAAACAAATATAATTAATTTATGATTATTATTTTCTTTGTCTTCACTTATAAGATATTTACAGGTAATTAAATATAATTATTATTTATTATAAATTTAAAGTAAGTGTATTTATAGTATATTTGTTTTAAATAAAAAATAGTAAAATATTTTATCTATTTTATAATATTTTTAAAATATACTTGTGTCTGAATAATTATGTAATAAAATTTAAAATAAAAATTATAATTTTTTATATATATTAGTTGGAGGTTGAATTTTAAATAATTTAATCTATCAAACATTAATGGAAAATTAATTTTAAATATATTAATTATTATATAAAAATATTAATAAATTTAAATGTAGATTGATAATTAAATTATGAATAAAAAAAAATTAGAATATTAAAAAATATTCGTTTTTAGTATGATAGAGTGTGGATGGATTGGAGCTGAAATCGTGTTTGGGGTTGAAATTACATCATTTACGGTGTAGTGTTATGGGTTGGCGAGGGTACGAAGAATCGAATCCATTCCTTCCTCTTCGTTTCAGCTTCCTCGCATCGCTTTGTTCGGGGATTAAGGCAAGCGAGGGCGTGATGAGGACCAACCGGCCAGGCAGTGGTGTCCGAGATGTCGAGCTCCAAGTCCAAGACGGCGATGGCGAAATCGTCGGACCCCCGGGTCGCCGGTAAGAGAATCTACGATGAGGAGTTGAGGAGCAAGTTTTTGATTCCTGCGCACCTACGTTTTGGGATGGTGGTCGCCACGAAGGTGCTCGATGCCGATATCGGTGTCAAGCTGGCGGAAACGTTTCAAGAGAATCACCGGGAGGAGGTTTCAGGGGAGCCGAAGGCGCCGCTTGTGGTGTTCGTAGATTGCAAAGGAGGTGGGGACCTCGGCCACGAGATTAAGTTCAATCTCCAAAAGCTCATCAGCGAGGACCAGGTAAAGAGACAAAATACTTTTTTTACTGCATTTCTCTAGAGATTAGATTTTGGAGGTTCTTCAAGCCGCAGGTCTAGGCTAGCCGAGAATGTGCTTATGTTTTTGTACATTAAAGTCGTTGAGTTTGTGGAGTGAGTCAAGCATGCCAATTCCACCAGTAATTGTTTTCAGTGAGTCCAGTTGCTAATTTGAAACATTGCTTGAGTCAACAAATTCAATCAGAAGTGAATGACCAATCCAGACTGAGTTAAGTCGAAAAGTCATTCTACTTACGATGAAAACCTACCAAATCTGGTTATCATCAATTGACGTAATAAATTGTAATTTATGTTCTCACATTCTATCATCCAAGTTACACCTACCAAATACTTGCAAGTCGCAGATATTCTAATAATATACCTTACAAATCCCACGAAGTCCTATATCCCCATTGACCATTGATAGAAAGTGTGATGTTCTGAACTCCTTTCAATTTCATTGGCATAGGAATTGGAATCAATCCTAATGCCAAAAGTTCTCTTCTGATACAAGGAGCATGTGACATTGACATGAGATAAATAAAATGACTAGCTATCAGATTGGTTGCTCTTGACTTATAATTATTTATTTTAACTGTAATGTAATTAAAGATGAATAATCTAAGTCAAATAAAGTGAGTCTTCCAACTGTTGCTATTAAGATACATTTTAGATGCGTAATAATGTGCTATGCTGGAACTGGATTACTTCCAATTTCTAGTAACTTGTAGTGATTCCATAGTTGATGTAAATGCACATGTTTTGATCTGTTTGTCATCTATTTTTTGTGGAAGTTGGAATTAATTTCTTTAGCTATTCTTATTGTGCCCACCCCACCACAAGTTGATTTATGCTAAACAAATGGATTTAAAAAATGTTCAAGGCAGTGCATTATTATGCAGGTGGAATATAATGAGATTTCTTTGATAATTAGTGTTTTTGCCTTAAATTAGATACTATAAGAGAGATTCTTTGCAGAAATAAACCTAAGATCAAAATGTTAACAGGTCACTTATTGCTTCTCACCATATTAACTCCAGTTTTTGATGTCCCAGCTATAGAACCTTCTGATTTCATTCAGTATGGTTTGTCTTGCTTAAAGAACTGGATACCTCTTTCAGGTATTTGATATCTCAGTTATGGAGCCTTTCCTTCAGTATGGTTTGACTTGCTTAAGGCATATGGATGATCCAAATAAAAAACCACCAATCAGTGAAAAGTTAAGAATTATGGTATGGTTTCTGGACAAAGAACTTCACAATATTTATTAATCACCTGCTAAGTCATTTAATTTATCATTGCTTGAAGTTGTTTCAAAGATACCGGTGAAAGATGCTCATTGCCGCTGAAATTTCATACTTTTGTAGCAGACAACGTCTCTCATATCTATCATTTATAGATTGCAGGAGGTGATGGTGAAGTAGGAAAGATATTAAGAAGCCTTGGAAAAAAATTTAGTACCCAAAAGGTGCCACCTATTGGCATTATTCCACTTGGAACAGGGAATGATCTTTCAAAGAGCTTTGGTTGGGTAAAAAAAGCAACTCTATCTTCCTACTTAGTTTTGGTTTGCATTTTAACTGAAGTAAAATATGCGCGAGAAATTCATTTCCCAGGGTGGTTCATTGCCTTCTGCATGGCATTTGGCAGTAGAAAGATCTCTTCCTCAGGCAGCTTTCAACCGTGTTGAACAACTTGATAGGTAAGCATGACCTTTACAAGTGTAATAACCTTCACGTTGACAATTTTGCTTACTTATGTCCATTGATAATCTTACTATCCACAAACAGGAACAATATATAAACACTTAGCATGTTGTGGGTAAACTGTACATTCTCATGCAAAATGTTTGTCTATGTCATCATAGATTCATAGGCATGGATTGCTTGCTTTAGTATCATAATAAAAAATTCTATCACAAAATATGGAGATTACATTATTGACCATTTTTTACTGTTTGCTACTACTAAAGTTCTTTAACTCTTTTTAAAATCCTTTGGATAATTTTGCTCTTTCTATTTCTAATTTGTTTTCTGTAAGATGTGCTGTGCTATTTGAGTTGATAGTCTTAGCAACTTTACGGCATTGTTCTAAATACAGAAGTTCCAGCTAAACTTCCATCTAGATTTTGCTTTCTAACTTAGAAGCTTAGGCAAGTTAGCAATTGTCTTTTGCAGTTGGGGCATTAAGATTGTAATGAAAAAATGGAAAAAAAGGGAAAAAGAAGTAACATATTCTCTTCCAAAAGGCATTACTCAGGTGAGGTCAAATTTGACTTCTTGGAATTTATAATCTCCTTTTATGTTTTTTACTTGATAATTGAACATTTATTTCACTAGCTTGCATGAGATTAATGAAACAAGATGAAATCATTGTGTGTGATGTTGTCAAGGATTTCATGATGTTACATGCTATTTTACATTCTCACTAAATATACGAGTGTTTTTCTATATATTTACATATATGTATATGAGGTCATCCTTGGATATCATTATTTGTCACAAATTATCACAAATTTGAAGTTTAATGGACCATAATGTCCTGTTATAGTTTGAGACTTTAGCACAATAGATTAATGTTCCAATAGTTTGATATGGTGGCTTTTATTTAGTGTTGAAGATAACCTCTGCAGACTGCAGGAGCTGATTTTTATTTTGTTTAGGCTTGTTACACTGTGCTTGTTTATTATTATTGTTGAACATGTTACTGGTGAAAAATATATTATGTAGGATATTTCCAGAATAAAATCTCCAATTTAAGGAGGAAATAGAATGAGAGATGGTATCTTATTTAATTTTCTCTTATTATCATCATCTACTGTGTTAGATGAACTTTATTCCTCCTCTGAGTTCTATGTAAGCCTCTTTAACAAGTAATTTTCTAATCAGTTATTTTTTTTTACATTAACAAAAGTTGAGAATAAAAATTCTATTTTAGCAAGGTGAAATTTTCTCTGATTAATTCCAAGTCATAGCAGTAGAACAATAATGACCTTACTCTCCACCCTGATTGGTGGTACTTTTATCCGGCCACATTGTGCCTCAGTTATAACTATCAATAAATAGAGCCTTGGCCCTTGTGACATCTCGAAAATTTTTGCTAGAAGCCTAAAAATAACCTTATTATGGTGTAATCAAATTCAATGGTTTTGGTGCATCCATGGTTTGAAATGTCGAATCGTGTCATTCAAAACATACATTATTTTGTTCCGGCATGGACTAGATACTATTCTACTAGCAGTCTAGCACTGCGACCGCGAGACCATCGCGACCTTGCGGGCTGAGGCGGCCTCGTGAGGTAATGGAGGTGTCGTGACCTTGCGGCAGCTCTCTACGAGGGTGCGGAGGGTACCGTGATCGCGATCCCGAGGCAATCTCCGTGAGGTGCAACACTCGCAGTTGCTACCGCAATTTTTTTAAGGTTAAATTTTTTATATTTTAAATAGGTATTTTTTTTATTATAAATAAACTATTAATTATTATATAATTGTTAATCATATATAATAGTTATAATTATTTATTAATAATGGTTATAAAATATTAAGATTTTTTATTTTAAATAATTTTTAAAATTAATAAAATAATTAATTTTTTTTAATACATATTGAAAATTTAATGTAAATTTAAAAATAATATTTTTTTTTCAAAATATAATTCCTAAACATTTTAAATAAATTTTTAAAAAATAAAAATTTTCCAATACAACAACAACCTGTTGGATCGCGTTGGCCGGCTAGAAGGGGGGTTGAATAGCCCTGCGAAAATAAAAACAACCCTTCTCGAGCTTTCAACAGAATAATTGCATAAATAAATTAACTAAACAGAAAGTAAAAGAAGAGGCAAAGAGTTTTTACTTGGTTACAACCGGGGGGTTGTTAATCCAAGGAAAGTGTTATACTAGTATCTCTTTCAGGCGGAGAAGCCTCTTACAGCAGTGAAAGCGCAAAAAACAGAAGCTAAACTAACAAGGAAGCATACAAGTGTTGGAATACAGAATTCTTTAGTTGATTTGAAGCTTCTGGACCAAGGTTGTATTTATAGCCTTGGTTGGGGTGCCTGGGAGGAGATAAACTTTTATCCCCTTCGCAACGGATCGCGTTTGACGCGATCCTGGTCAAAATCCAACTCCGGGTGCCCGGACCAGTAAAGTCAACAAGGTTGACTTTTGGTTCGGGTCCTCTGCTCCGGTGTTGCTCGCCTCGGTCCAGGTCTTCCGTTTCGGCTCCACTCGCTTGGGTGATTTCAGCCAACCGAAATAAGGCTCACCCGAACCCAATTTCGGCCTTCTCGAGCAACCTTCCGCTCCGGCTTCTCGTCCCTCAGAAATGCCGCATGCCTCCTTCTTGTCCGCCCGCGTACTTTTCCACAGCGCCTTGTACCTCAGACGCACCGAGCCCATTGACTCTCTCCCGTGTCGTCCTTCTCGCTAGCTGCGTCTTTTGCTCGACTCCCTATGCTCCTAAGCTCCTGCACACTTAGACACAAGGTTAAAAACACGACAGGACCTAACTTAACTTGTTGATCACATCAAAACAACCTTGGGTTCCAACAATCTCTTCTTTTTTTGATGTGAGCAACCCAAGTTAAGCTAGGGTAAATAGACATAAAAATGAAATAACTAATATTGCAATAAAGTGCAAAAAGATAGAAAAAATGTGGTCTAAGAATTGTGGTCTACTTCTCCCTAGACTTATACTTTTCCTTCTCCCCCTTTGATCACATAAAAAATGGGGTTTCAAGAAAAATCTAAGGGTTAAAACTTAGAAAGTTTTGAAAATTATTTCAAAGATATTCAGAAAATATTTCTAAGTGAAAGAAGATCTCAAAGAAAATTTCTAAGTTGAAAACAAAATCTAAGTTAGACAATTTTGCATGTAAAAATATTTTGAAAAATTTCTAACTTTTTGCAATCAAAATTATTTTTGAGAATTTTCTAAGCAGAAAACTTAAGCAAGAAAATTTTTCTAAGCAAAATGTTTTTTTAAATTTTTAAAAAAAATATTTGAAAGACTTTCTAAAGCATTATTTAATTTTAATTTTAATGCTTTATCAGAAAGTTAATTAAACATTTCATTTCAATATTTTGGCTTCAGGTAGTGGCGAGGCACCAGACCTTCTTGGTTATTGGAGCAACAACCACTTTCTTAGACAAAATCTCATAAAGAAATTAACTGTTTAATTTTCTCGCTGAAAGCGCTAAATCTAATTAATAGTTCAAGTTAAGCAAAACTTTGGAACCCAATATAGGTTTCAGTCTACTGGATTAATTAAAAATTTCTTAGGGACATACCTTTTTGAAATTTTTCTGATTTGTCCTTGGTGACATTTAAAATACCAATTTAAATTATTGTATTTTCTAAGATTTGTATTCGATAAACAAGTATGATTTTTCAGGTTATTTACTTGTATTTTCAAGTTTTCATTTTCTAATTTTACTTTATCTAATTCTTCTAATGGGCAAGATTTAGCTAGAATTACTTTTAAGTTTTTATTTTCTTTTTCTAATTTACAGCAATCTTTTGATAACAATTTAATGAACTTAAATAATTTGTCGGAAGGAAGAGATCGTACCTGACTTACCTTGTCGATCTCGTTATCCGAGTCTCCCCTGAACTGCTGCTTTCTTCCGACGTAGCTCCCCCTTCATCGATGCTCTCGATGCTCATTTCGGAAGAGCTTGAATCACAGTCGTCGTCTTGATGACTTGCCGAGAAGGCCTCGACTTCCGATTCGGACGACGTATCGTTCCATGTTGCCTTTAAGATCTTGCGCTTTTGGACAGGCTTCTTACCTTTGTCTTTGTCCTTATTCCTTAGCTTGGGGCAGTTGTCCTTGACATGCCCTTCTTCGTTGCAGTGGTAGCAGCGGATCGTCCTTTTCTTTCTACCCTGCGGATGGTTAGTACTCCTAGACTTACATATTTTCTTAAAACGTTTTACCATCATAACCATTTCCTCGTCGTCGAGAGAAGACTCTGACTCCGGTTCGTCTCTCGATGCTTTGAGGGCGACGTTGTGCTTGGACTCCTTCGTACCTGCACATCTTTATTCATGCACTTCAAATGTCGAGAATAATTCTTCCAAAGTAATTTTTTCTAAGTCTTTAGAAATATAAAAGACATCTACTAGTGATGCCCATTTCGTATTTCTAGGAAAAGAATTTAGTGCGTACCTTAGCGAATCTCGGTTACTTACCTTTTCTCTGAGATTCGAAAGTTCGGTGATGAACTCTTTAACTCTCGAGTGCAGATGCGCAGTTGTTTCGTCTTCTCCAAGTCGCAGGTTGGTGAGATGGTTGCAAAGTAGATCCCGTCTTGCGAGTTTGGCTTCGGACGCCCCTTCATGTAGCTCAAGGAACTTCTCCCAAAGTTCTTTCGCGGAGTCGTAGTTTTCGATTCGGTTGACTTCTTGTGGCAGAAGAACGCTCAGTAGATGGTACTCTGCTTTATCGTTTGCCACGTAGTCGGCCTGCTCCTTTTTTGTCCACTGATATTTCTCTTTACCTTCTGGTGCTGTAAAACCGAATTCCATAATTAACAATAACTCAAAATCCGTTTTAAAAAATGTCTGCATTCGCTTTTTCTAGGTAGCGAATTCCCCTTCGAACTTCGGCGGGTATATGCTCAGTCCGGCCATCGTTTTTACTTTGATTGGCGGTTAGTCCTCCTGAAGCGTCCTGGCTCTGATACCACTTGTTGGATCGCGTTGGCCAGCTAGAATGGGGGTTGAATAACCCTGCGAAAATAAAAATAACTCTTCTCGAACTTTCAACAGAACACTTGCATAAATAAATTAACTAAACAGAAAGTAAAAGAAGAGGCAAAGAGTTTTTACTTGGTTACAACCGGGGAGGTTGTTAATCCAAGGAAAATGTCGCACTAGTATCTCCTTCAGGCGGAGAAGCCTCTTACAGTAGTGAAAGCGCAAAAAAACAAAAGCTAAACTAACAAGGAAGCGCACAAGTGTTGGAATACAGAATTCTTGAGTTGATTTGAAGCTTCTGGACCAAGGCTGTATTTATAGCCTTGGTCGGGGCGCCTGAAAGGGGTCTAGGCGCCTGGGAGGGGATAAACTTTTATCCCCTTCGTAACGGATCGCGTTTGACGCGATCTTGGTCAAAATCCAACTCCGGGCGTTCGTAATGGCTCCGGGCGCCCGGAATGGCTCCGGTTGACTTTTGGTCCGGGTCCTCTGCTCCGGTGCTGCTCGCCTCGGTCCGGATCTTTCGCTCCGGCTCCACTCGCTTGGGTGATTTCAGCCAACCGAAATAAGGCTCACCCGAACCTAATTTCGGCCTTCTCGAGCAACCTTCCGCTCCGGCTTCTCGTCCCTCGGAAACGCCGCGTGCCTCCTTCTCGTCCGCCCGCGTACTCTTCCGCAGCGCCTCGTACCTCAGACCCACCGACCCCGTCGGCTCCCTCCCGTGCCGTCCTTCTCGCTAGCTATGTCTTTTGCTCGACTTCCTGTGCTCTTAAGCTCCTGCACACTTAGACACAAGGTTAAAAACACGACAGGACCTAATTTAACTTGTTGATCACATCAAAACAACCTTAGGGTTCCAACACAACCAAGCCTTATCTCACTAGGCCGGGTCAGCTATTTGAAACCTTTTATGCCATTGATATCTATCTTCTACTATATCATCCCGTGTTGTAAATGGTGGTAGGCGGTGGCGGGGCGGTTAGTGACCTTCTACCGCCTCGGCGGCCTAAGTGGTGCCTGAGTAGTGCCTAGGCGGTTGAATATTTTTTACTTTTTTCATACATAATATTATAAATAATCATTATTCTTTATAATATTTACTTTTAATCAAATATATTAATTAAAATTTAAATATTTAATCTAAATATTTAAAAATAAAGAATATATATATATATATATATATATATATATATATATATATATATATATATATGTATATATATCTCTAATTAATATGATAATTTTATTAGGTTTTAATTAAGTTTATTTAAATTATCCCAATCATAGTTAGGAGTTGATTAAAATTATTAACATAAAGTAATTTAATAAACCCTAACTTACAACTTATCCGTGTATTCTATTTCAGTTGAGTGACAAGTTTGACACATTCCCGGGACCACGTGACGAGTTCAGACACTTCATTGGGCCTGAGCAACGTGTCGAGGCCTATCGTCGGGTTCGAGCGACGCCTCCGGGTGCGTCGTCGAGCTTGGGCGACGTGTCCAGGCTTGCGCGATGCGCCTGAACGAGTCGCAGGGCCCGGACGCCGTGATCGAGCTCGCGCAACGCATCTGAATTCGTCGTCTGACCCAAGCCATGTATTCGGGCGTGTCACCGTGGCAAAATGGCAGTAGCGGCGACTCCAGGCACGGCGGTGGCAGAAGAAGGTGAGTTACCACCTAAAGCATTGCCTCAGCATAAGGCATTGCGGTTGATACCTGCCTCCCGCCTAGGCGGCTGCCTCGACCACCATTTAGAACACTGATATCATCTTCTATACTTAAATAAATTTTATCTTGTTTTATTGTTACTAACCAAGTCTTTTTTTTTGTCTTCCTTTTCCTCGTTTGATATGTGTGTTTGTTTCACATTGCCTAATTAGAGCATTTATTGGTCATTTAAGTACATGTCTGTACTATCTTAAACGTGTCTCTCAGAGTTTTCCCTCAATAGACGCAACTCTGATTTTTTCTCTATACTCTTATTTATTATTCTGTCCATCCTTGTATGTCAACACATCCACCTTAATATCCTCATTTCTGCTCATATGCTCAAGTCATAACCCATCAACATTCAGGTTCATATAACATAGCAGGTCTAACCGCGATTTTATAGAATTTTCCTTTAAGTTTTTGAGGTACTTTATGGTCATATAAAATACTCGACGCTCTCCTCCATTTTAACCATCTTGCTTGTATTCTATGTAAGACATCTCTCTCAATCCCTCGATCATTTTGTAAAAATGATCCTAAATATTTAAAGCCCTCGGTTCCGAGCAACTCGTCATCTTCTATCTTAACAATTGTCTCATTACGTCTAATATTGCTAAACTTAAATTCCATATATTGTGTCTTTATTCTACTAAGACTAAAACCTTTCCCTTCTAGTATTTTCTGCTAAGATTCTAGTTTAACATTTATTCCTTTATGTGTTTCATCTACCAAAACAATATTATCTGCAAACAACATACACCATGGTGCTGTGAGTTTGTCCATAATTAGTGTAAAAGATAGAGACTTAGAGTTAATCCTTGATGTAACCCTATTTTTATTGGAAATACTTCAGTTTACTCTGGTCGTTACATCCTTGTACTTATCCTTAATTAGTTCAATATATGTTATGCTAACACCTTTGTTTTATAAATTCTCCATATAATTTCTTTTGGAACTCTATCATAAACTTTTTTAAGTCAATGAATATTATGTGTAGATCTTGCTTTTGCTCCTGATATTTTTCAATAAGTTGTCTAAGAAGATGTATCGCTTCTATTGTCAAATATGAACTCGAATTGATTTTCGGTCACCGTGTTCTCCTTCCTTAATCTTTTCTCTATTACTTTTTCCTAAAGTTTCATGGTATGACTCATTAGTTTAATATCCTTATAGTTTGTACAATTTTATACGTCTCCCTTATTCTTATATAAGGGAACTAGAGTGCTTACCTTCCATTCATCAAATATTTTTTTTGTTTTCAATATCATGTTAAATAATTTTATAAGTTATTCAATACTTTATTTTCCTAGGCACTTCCATATCTTTGTCGGAATATCATTTCGTCCAACAACTTTTCCATTGTGCATCCCATTTAAAGCTTATTCTATTTCTAAAATTTGAATTCTAGGATAAAATTTTAATTTCTATACTCATTTGACCTACTTAAATTACCTAAGTTAAGTTGATCACTAAACCTTCATTAAAAAGTTGATGAAAAAACCTCTTCCATTGCTCTTTTATTTCTTCATCATTTACTAGTACCCTATTACATTCATATTTAATATATTTTATTGGGATAAGATTTCTTTCTTCCTTTTTCTCATTTTAGCTATTCTATAAATACCTCTTTCCCTTTCTTTTGTATCCAATTTTGATATAATCGTTCAAAAATTTCATTCTTTGCTTCATTCACTACTTTTTTAGCCTCTCATTCTTTGCTTCATTCACTACTTTTTTAGCCTCTCATTCTTTGCTTCATTCACTACTTTTTTAGGCTCTTTCTTGTATATTTTTTTAAAGTTTTCCTCGTTCTTATAAATATATAATTCCTTATAAACTGTTCATTTTTCTTTCACTTTCTCTTGTATGTTCTCATTCCACCACCAAGGTGGTAAAAGGCGAATACGCTCGCCCTCAGTGCTCCCGCTAACCCGTTCCAGGGCCAACATGGAGGAGGTAAATCACGGACGACTACTAGCTTTTGGAATAATGACTAGTACATAAGGGAGACATTTACCTCGGCTTTGTCGAGATTTGAACCCCAGACCTTATGGTGGCAACATCTCATGCGCTAGCCACTAGACCGTCCTGAGAGGACCTCATTCCACCACTAAGATTTCTTATTTAGTGGTGCATATCCCTTTGACTCACCGAGTACACTCTCAGTTACTATTTGCAACTTTGATACAATCTTATCTCATGTCGTATTAGAGTCACAATGTATTTTACCTAATACTTGTATTCTTACCTTCTCCTTAAATATATTTTGCTTTCTATCCTTTAATTTCCACCACTTAATTCTAGGAGTCATATATATTTTCTTTCTATTGATATTATGTTTGACGCGTATATCTAACACTACTAACTTATGTTGGGTAGTTAAACTTTCTCTAGGGTTGACCTTGCAATTTTTACAAATCTTTCTATCCTTCTTCCTATCTTTCTTCCTAACCATAAGAAAGTCAATTTGCGATTTATTATTCCCACTTTTGAATGTGACTGAGTGTTCTTCTCTTTTCTTAAAAAATGTATTAGCTAATATAAGGTCATATGCTATCGCAAAATCTAGTATAATTTTCCCTTATTCATTTCTCGTTCCAAACTTATATCTCCATGTACTTTCTCATATTTCTCATTTTTTACTCTGACATGTCTATTTAGATAAAATCATTTCATTTGGCGAAATATTTTGTAATACTTCATTTAAGTCATCCCAAAACCTTGATTTGGTAGTTTTATCTAACTCTACTTGCGGTGCATATAAGCTAATTACATTCATAGTTTCTTTCGTCACTATTATCTTAAGAGCTATAATTCTATCTCCTTTTCTAACTACTCCTACAACTTCATCCTTTAATTTGCTATCTACAACAATACCCACTCTATTTTTTCTTTACTCTTTCCTATGTACTATAACTTAAAATCCGAGTTCTCTATCATCTTTACCTTCTCGCCTACCTATTTTTGTTTCTTGTATACACAAAATACTAATTCTTCTTCTAATCATCGTATCTACTACCTCCATTGATTTACTCGTGAGGTTCCTATGTTCCATATTCCAAATATTAGACTATTAGTTTTTCTATCATATTTGTTCTTATTCAACCTATGGTGCAAGAACTCTTGCCCATTTAACACTATATTAAAGTTCTCATGGAGATGTAGCGGTCCTTGCCAATACGTTACAGTCGGGCCCTGCAACGCGAATTCTTACATATTTAGCACTACACTGAGTTTTGGAGATGTAGTTGTTCTTGCTTAGACTTTACAGTTGGACCATACAACGCGTTTCTTCGGAACAACCTAGTATTAGCATAATAGTTTAATGGATCAATTCATTGAACATTTGTTATATTTTTAACGTTGGCTGACAACCTAACACAACCCTCCTCCTTTATCCGGACTTGGGACTACATGAATGGTTCATCATGGCCAAAGTTTGGTGGCATCGCCTGGACTCGAAATGGAGACCTTTAAAAATAATTTTAAACCTTCAAATAATTTTATAATTATTTTTGAATTTTTCAAATAACTTATTTTTTAAATAATTTTATAAAAATTTAATAGACATTATTTTATGAAAAAATATTGAAATATGAACTCAACACCTCAAAATATAACATTAATAAACATATTTAATAATCAAATACTAATAAAATTAATATACATTTGAATTTAAAAATTAAAAAGTATTGAAATTGTATCAGTATGACATGATACGGTACCGAAACTGTATCGTTTCAGTTTGAGATTAAAACTTCGACATAGGTTGAAATTTTAAATCATGGGTGCATCTAAACTCTTTATACTATCACGTAAGGTTTAATTTTTAAAATATTGTTCCATGTTATAATTTTTGTCTCCAACCAGAATGATATGATTTTAATATTTTATTGTGTCAACAATGGTTTGGTGTGCTTTGCCAAGATAACTTGGATGAATTTTAATTTTATGAATCTCTTCCGCTTACATCTAAAACATGCATGTAGTAATTAGAAAATCAATTGAATTAAATTTTGGAGCAACAAATATTCAGAGTGCATATATGCTCCCTGGAATTTAATATTGTAATTAATTTATCCATGAGTCCATATATGAAATTTAACTCTATAATTTTCCAAGACCCAACTTAAATTATGCTCCCTTAGAATTCAATATTGGAATAAGTTTCTTTATGTGTCCATATATGGATATCTAACTTAATAGCTTGGAGTTGGATTTGTATTACCACAACTCGAATTGAATATGATACAAGTACAAGATATAGATGCATATCTGTTTCTCCAGCTTTGGGTCACCCCTCCTCTCCAATAAGTGTTACCTCTCCTCTATAGTGTTTCATCTCATCATCATAATGTGTAGATAAAATATGAGTTATGGGAAGAAAATCTACACATCTAGTTTTATCCAAAATGGACCAAGATAGGTTGAGATGGACCTGTCTTGGTTGGTACAATGGTACCAACGAACTCTAGTGTCACTATAGGTGGTAACATGGCACGATAGAAGCATTGTTTGATGATTGAAATGATATATTTTGACCATGCCAATTGATACTAGTAAACTCTTGAAAGCTGAAACCATGCTATCATCCATAATCCAAGATTAGCCTAGTTCTCCAAGTAGTAAGATGTACCTTAGAGTACCTTTCAAAGTTGTGAAAAAAAGATAGGCGTGAAAAAGTTTTGCAAGTTGCAAATAAGTTATTAATGGATTTGATAAAATTAGTTCATAACCAGATTAGTGTAAATAATCGCGTGATATGTGATTTTGTTGATATGTACCAAGATTTCAAGTATCGAGCCATGCCGATCAACAAAGGTTAATTTCTTGTTTCTGCCTGCTAACTTGCACGCAGAATGCTCATCACGGGAAGCTTCAACACTGAAAGATTTGAAAATACAAGGGAGAGAAATATAAAAGAAAGACTAGAGAGAAGTAGAGAACTAGGAGAGGAAATACCTTATTAGTGAGATGCACAACGGAGATAAAGCTACAGTATGTGTGGGCCCAAGGGACATTGCTAGTGGTGAGCATAATGTTCGTTGCTGGTGGTGAGTGCAAAGATTGCTATAGAAGGCGGACGACCAGTATAGAAGGCGAACGACTAGTGTAGAAGTCATAGGAAAGAAAAATATAAGCTAATTAAATAATTATATACATTTCTAGCCTTATAAAAATACAACTAACCTAATTAAATATGACTTGTATATAAATTTTAACTAAATTTAAATTGATCAAAATAAATCCAAATTGAGTTCGATCTAAACTCCCTTAATCCTAATCATCATATCTACCTGATGAGCTCTATTTAACCTTAAACTAACTTCCACTCAACAATAAAACTTAAAATATTAATTTCATTTAACTTAATTATTTATTTTATTTAAAAAATAGTTTAAAATACAAAAATTTAAATTCAAAATGGGATAAAATTTAGTATCTAACATAGATGAATATAGGATTCGATATGTCACTTCGATTAAATGTCAAGGTCTTTTTGTCCTCCTTTATGTTTTCTCTCACTTTGATTAAATGAAAAATTATTTAATTAAATTTTAAAATTAATTTTTTCCATAATTTTTAATTCAGGTAAAATTATATTTTTAAAAAAACACTCTATTTTCAAATTTGAATATGATTTTATTAAAAAATCTTGAACCCAAAATTTCCAAATTTAATTTAATCGAGTTCAATTCCAGTTTTATTTATTTATCTTTAAAATTTTAAATGTAATATTTTACATCCTAAAATTTTACAAATTTTGTATCTTTTTATTTTTCTCCCACCTAATAATTACAGTTATGTGGAAAAACATTACCAAATTAAAATTAAATAATAGAATTTTAAATTATTTCATTTCATTCAACGTTTTTGTTTAGGTTCTTATCAAACAAAGTATAAAAATGTGATATTTAATGCTCTATTAAAATGCTCATAAATAAATTTTAAACACAATTACATAAATTAATAATTATACCAATTCACTTCAAACAAATTTGCACCATCAACAATAAAAGCTTCTCTGGCTTGGGTTTTCAAATTTGAAAATACCTTAATTTTGCAGAATTTAAAGTAAAACATGCTAAGTTTACATAGGATTAGAGAAGGGTTCACTTGTTCTAGCTTCTCACATGCAAAAGTTGAATAAATTATCAGTGTATATTAAAATTATGTTATTATTTTTATAATCAAAATTGTATCGGCATGACATGATACTATATTGGAACCATATCATTTTGGCCCAAGACTGAAACTTTGGTTTGAAATTTTAAACCTTCATATGCACTATGTAAGAACTAAGTGGATTGTGATATTAATTTAAATAAAATAATGAGAATATTTAATTAAATGAACTTCGTGCATCCTTAAAGCCATTGACAAATATAAACATAAAGTGAATGTTACACTATAATTTAATACATAATAAACATCATCTTTTTGACAAACAATGAAACCAACTTGTATGCAATCTCTCCCAAGTGTGGCCTTGCAATGGATTCAAGTTGCGGAAACAACCTCTTGCAATGCAAGGAAAGGTTGTATATAATAGACCCAACGTGGTTTGACTTTTTCCTGAGACTTTACATTGGCGGGAGCTTCGTACACCGGGCTACCCTATTGTATTTATTATAAACACTCTCTGACTAGAAATAATTTTGAAAATATTCAATCAAATTAAATTGCTAGCAAGCATTTCTTATGCTAAAGATATTTTTGGTATCTGTCTGAAGTCATGTTCACACGAGTCATTCTACACAAAACTTACTGTTCTCTTCTTCTTTGATGTTTGCTTTGCTTATCCTAGTTTATGTTTATATCTTATCTGCACTGCTTTGAGTACTACTTGTTTCAATATGCAATTTCTACATGCTGAAAAACTATTGCAAAATTTTACTTAATTTACTCAATTAAGCTATTAATAATACGACAATGTTGTTGCAGAGTGTGGACCTGCAAACAGAATTGCCTGCTAATTTATCTAAAGATGGAGGAGTTTTCTACAAATACTTCAGCATTGGTATATGAAGATGTTTCCTATATTTAGCTTATTGATTCATTAACAGTGGAGTAATCTGGTAACAGCTTAAAACCAATCTAAACCTCTTAAGAAACATGTTAGGCTATGTATTGAATAACTTTGACATTCTTGTAATGGTTCTTCATCATTTCATTAGAGATGAACCCACAAGCTCTGGTTATTCAAGTGTCCCAAAATAACAATGTTAATATCCATTTAAGAATAAACTTTGTCATGGTCGACCCTAAGCCCGGACAAAGGAGAAGAGTTGCATTAAATTGTTAGCCAACGTAAAACATAAACAAACATTATGTATAGATCCAGAGGATCCATATAGCTACTCCACTTAGTGGGATAAAATTTTGGTTGTTGTTGGAATTGTCCACTTAAGAATGGCTCTAGACATTCAGACATACTAAGCGGAAATAAATAACAAGGACAGTAGAGGAGTAGGTTACAAAAATAGTTTGTTTTACCATGATCGACTTTCTTTTGGAGTTGTCAGACAGAATGGGAGGTGTTGCAATAACTTGCTTCATATCCTGATCCCTATGAGCTTTAATGTCTAAGTAACCTGTTTAAAAGGCTCCTACTTCTCCTGTGATCTTCCTCTCTTTACAGCTTCCTCTGTCAATGGTGATTTGGTCCTTCTTCTCAAATATTTCTTGATTCTTAGATTGTGATTTGGTCTTTCTTCGTCTTTTTACACCTTAGCCCTAACATCGAAAACAGAAACATCATCATTTCATTAGTCCTTGCAAGCTGCAGTAGTTAGCTAGAAACTGTCAGATTAGAAACAAGAATAGAGAACTCTCTTGCAACTGTAGAATCTAATATAATGTGTTCATATGCTTCCATTGTTAACATTTTCCTGCAATTTTGTTTCGCACCATTTCTTATTGGAGAACCCTATTCTTTCTAATTCTTCGATTATAGGAATGGATGCTCAAGTTGAATATGACTTCCACAATCGGGAAAAAAGCAAGCCATCCCTTGCACAGGGTCCAATACCAAATAAAGTATTATTCTTATTTCTGAAAAAATCCATGAGTAGTTAGCACAAAAGAAGGTGCTTTTAGTATACTCATAAATCTATATTTCTACTAAAATTATTTGGATGCTGGCAGCTACAGTTCTACCTTTTGCTATGTATCCCAGCAGTCCTAGCTTACGAGAGCTATTTTCAAATTTATTTCATAAAAATTTGTTAGATGTGCACTGTATCATTTTGCTTTGTTGGATTACAGTTGAGTTATGCTGGATACAGCTGCACCCGCACCCAGGGATGGCTCTTTACACCATGCATTGAAACTAAAGGATCAAGGTTAGCCTGCTACAATTGCTTAAGATTGTTCTGGTTCACTGAATTTCTGTGTTTGTGTCAGGGTAAATCAATATATATGACTTCAGTATTGTAATTGACAGTTTGCCAAGTTAATAACTCCTAGTAACTAGAACAGAATCTAGATTTGTATTTATATTAGTGGAACAAAGTCGAAATGTGATCTTGAATTGAATTATTGATCTATAGCTATATTTGGAAATCTTGTGTACCAAGCTAAATAAAGCATGACTTAAATCTCAATTTGGATTGTTTGGTATTAGTGATACATGTTGGTTTTATGAGACAACACAAGTTAGTAAACAAATCAGTACAGTGATACCAATCAAAAGATAGACCTTGTCTCATCTCTCTTTTTTATTGAAATTTGGAAGAGATCAAAGAATCAACATATAATTTGGTTAACGAAGTTGTATCAATAAACTTTTTGAGACATAAAAAGATGCTCGAGGAAATGGAGGAAAAAATTTTAGTTAACTTTTTACAAGAATAAAGGTGATACAAATACTCTGATTTTATTATATAGGGATCAAGTTTATAAGTCATATTTTTGAAATTGTAGGAAAGAGTCATTAAGAGAAGAATAAGAGATGAGACAAACATTTCCAAAAATACTTATTTGAAACTGGAAGATCAAGTATATATGTATTTATTTAACAAGGCAACTAATGATAAAATATAGAGAATGGAAGAAGGATGTGCAGATGATCATAGTTGGTTTAGAAAAAAAATAATATATATATATACAGGAACGCTATGCTGCAGACTAATGGTGTTTCTAAGCAACTATTATGGTGTTTTAAACAGAATGGGATATCTAGTAACTATATCAATGTGACATATATATATATATATAATATAATGCTATTACTATTATTAGGTCTATTGAAGTGTGAAAAATGATTTTTCTCTAACTGCATGTGTGCACATGGGTGAACTCTAAGGCCCTATCATTTTTTACTTTAGTAGTAGAAAAACTACCAATCGCATTCATGAAGTCTCTTTGTATTTTTCTTTTACTGATTATACAATGTTGATTGATGAGAATATAAATAGATTAAACTAGGGTTTAAAATACCGTTCCATGTCGGGTGAAACGGGAGAAACAGGCGAAACGGGCGAAACTTACCGTTCCACCCGTGGACCAAAATTGGCATTGGCACTCCAGAGGTTCCGAGGTCCATGACCAGCCTCAGAGGCATCGTGCAAGCCCCATGGCGGAGGCGGGGGCAAACTCGTCGCACAAGCCCCGCAGCGGCAGACTCGTCGTGCGAGGCCTATGGAGGCGGCGAACTTGTTATGCGAGCCCCGCGGCGGTGGTAGACTCGTTGCGCGAGCCTTGCGGTGGCGGCGGACTCGTTGCGCGGCGGCGACGGACTCGTCGTGCGGCGGCGACGGACTCGTCGTGCGACAGCGGCGACAGACTCGTAGCAAGAGCCCCGCGACTGCGGCAGACTCATTGTGCGAGCTCCGCGTGGCGGACTCGTCGCACAACAAGCGCAACTGTTCAACGAACAGTAAAATTAAATAAACAGATACTAATAATTTAAATCAATTCCTAACATATTTTAAATATGCTTAACTATATATATATATATATTTATATTAAATATGTAGATTAATTTTTATTCTTAATTAATATATTTTATATTTAAAAAATATTGAAACCATACCGACACGATATGAAATCGAAACTATATCGTTCCAGTTTAGGACTGAAATCTTGGCACGAGTCTAGATTTTAAATCTTGGATTAAACATAAAATTCAATAATGAAGATTGAAGAAAGAATTTCCCAAAATAAGGGGTTGAAGTAAAATTATAGATTAATATGTGAGATGAAGCTTCACTAATAAGATTGATGGGAACAATTATAACTTCTTGTAAGAGCTTAAGATATCTTAGATTTATTTCTGAACAAGGAGAAGATATTTATGAAGAGAAAATAAGATAAAGAATGAATGAATGAAATGAAAAGAAGTCTATGGAGTTTTATGTGATCATCATGTATCTCTTAGACTTAAAGGAAAAAAAAATATAAGAATATCGTAAGACACATCATATTTTATGTATCAGAGTGTTGGCTATTAGGAAGCAACACATACAAAAAATTAAGGTAGCAAAAATAAGAATTAAACCATATGAAATAATATCATGTAAATCCTATCATATAAAATATCATATACGCATTGCACAACAACTTGTGAAAATAATTACACAAGAAATGACCTTGCATGAACATATAACATCTTTCTATTATATAGTTGCATGAAGATACATTATCTATAAGATTTTACATGTATGCAAATCATTGAAAATCAACAATAATATGAACAAAGAAGATATAAGAATTACAAGCATCGAAAACAACATAGTGAAAGAGTGAATTGAGTTCTCAGTATCATTTGGCACATTGTGTCAACCCTAAGACACCATGGTTATATGATAATCAATGATATCATAAGTCAAACCTTCATAAGTCACCTTGAAGTTACCATTTTATACATATTCCTACTTAAAACAATGAAAACCCCAATCCATGTTCCAATTGCTAATTGGATCCATTCATGCGCAAACATAACCTTGACTAATCAGTCACACCTCGCAGTTAACTCTGCAGTTCTTGCTTCTCTGCACATTATAACTTCATTGTAATCAATCATTTAACAAAATTAAAGGAATTATCCTCAAAATTTAGTATATGTACACTGTCAGGATTCTGCAAGTTTAGATAACATTCTATAAGAAGTCATGTATCTCGACCCAATAATTCAACCCAATATTACCTATGATTTCTTCTACAACCGTAGTCACCTCTTATAATGGGATAGTAACTAATATAACTAATGATATCTGTCGAGAATATAGATTATTTAGGAAAGCTCTGAGGTGTAAATTATGCTAGCTAGCTGTCTTGATTATTCTTAGCAAGCTTTAATTAGCTTTAATTAGCATTAATTAGCTTTAATTATTCTTAATTGCTGTAAATCATTGAGCTGTAATTATGTTGTAAATTATTATAAATACAATCTCAATAGGAGAGATCATTGTGCCCTCAAGTCATCTCTTTCAAGTGCCCTCAAGTCATCTCTTTCAAGTTGGTATCAGAGCCATCATTCCCTGTCCAGAAATTTCTTAAGCCAAAGTCATGTCTGAACACTCCAGCGAATCCACCACCATTCCTCAGTCCTCCTCACATCCCGCCCAGATAACCACCATCAAGTTGAACGGCGACAACTTCTTACGATGGTCGCAATCAGTGAAGATGTATATTCGGGGCCGAGGAATGATGGGCTATTTAACGGGTGAAAAGAAAACTCCATCGGAAAAAGACTCAATGTATGCTACATGGGATGCCGAAAATTCCATGGTAATGACATGGCTCGTAAATTCCATGGAAGAGGAGATTGGCGCAAATTATATGTGTTTCCCTACGGCATATAAATTATGTGAAAACATAAATCAGATGTACTCTGATTTGGGGAATCAGTCCCAAATCTTTGAGTTGACTCTCAAACTTGGTGAATTACGGCAAGGAGAAGAACCGGTCACCAAGTATTTCAACTCCTTGAAGAGGATCTGGCAGGACCTTGATCTTTTTGATGCATATGAGTGGAAGAATGTTGAAGATGGACAGTACCACAAGAAAACAGTGGAAGACAGTCGTATCTTCAAATTTTTGGCTGGCCTCAATGTTGAGTTCGATGAGGTAAGAGGAAGAATCATTGGTAGGAGACCACTACCATCCCTCGGTGAAGTCTTCTCCGAAGTTAGAAGGGAGGAGAGCCGGAGGAATGTTATGCTTGGCAAAAAAGGACCTACGACTATCATTGAAGGTTCAGCCCTTACCTCTACAGGCTCAAACATACGCAGAGGCACTGCCAATCTACGTAAACCAGAAGAAAAGTCAGTTCTGTGGTGCGACTTTTGCAACAAGCCACGTCACACCCGAGAAATCTGCTGGAAAATTCATGGCAAACTTGCCAACTTTAAAAGCAAATCAGGTGAGAAAAATGGACGTATCTTTCCCACTGCGAATGAGGCAATGACTACTGCCAGCACCATCACAAAAGAGCATCTGGAGCAACTTCTAGCACTGTTAACTTCAAACCCATCATCCAGTACTCCTAATGTTTCTGTGGCGCATACAGGTAACGAAATAATTGCCTTTCCATGTGGTTTCGGAATTTCTGCTCCATGGATAATTGATTCTGGAGCATCTGATCATATGACCAATTCCTTGAAATTGTTAAAATTATACTCACCCTGTCCTGAAAATAAAAAGGTTAAGATTGCAGATGGAAGTTTTTCACCTATTGCCGGAAAAGGTTCAATCCAAATTTGAAATTTCTGAGAATATAGATCTTAAGTCTGTTCTCTATACCTAAACTTACATGCAATCTTCTTTCAGTCTGTAAATTATCCAAAGACTCTAACTGTCGTGTAGTTTTTTGTGACTCTCATTGTACCTTTCAGGACCGGAGCTCGGGGAAGATGATTGGCAGTGCTAAAATGGTGAATGATCTTTACTACTTTGAGGACATTTTACCTAGTAAGGAAATTGTGCAAGGACTTAGTAGTATTAGTTCTCTTTCTATTTATGATCAAATAATGGTTTGGCATTGCCGTTTAGGTCACCCTAGTTTTTCATATATGAAACATTTATTCCCTGATTTGTTTAAAAATATGAACCCCTTAGATTTTCAATGTGAAAGTTGTATTCTTGCAAAAAGTCCTCGTAAAACATATGTCTCTAGACCTTACCTTGAATCAAAACCTTTTTACTTATTCCACAGTGATGTGTGGGGACCCTCAAAGGTAACTACATCATCAGGATAAAAATGATTTGTAAGCTTTACCGATGACCATACTCGACTCTGTTAGGTATTTTTGATGAGAAACAAGAATGAGGTTGAGAAAATTTTTAAAGAATTCTACAATTTGATTGAAAACCAATTTCAAACAAAAATAAGTATTTTGAGAACAGATAATGGTACAGAATATTTCAATCAATCTGTAGAAATTTTTTTGAGGACAAAAGGCATCTTACATCAATCAACCTATCCTGATACTCCAGAACAAAATGGAGTCTTTGAAAGAAAAAATAGGCACTTACTTGAAGTTGCTAGGGCCATAATGTTTTACATGAATATTCCAAAGTACTTGTGGGGAGATGCAATTCTAACAACAACTTATTTAATTAATAGGATGCCTACTAGAGTTTTAAACTACATCACGCCGTTGCAATGTCTGAAAAAAAACTTCCCTGAATCTCGCATCAATTCTGATTTACCCCTTAAAGTATTTGGTTGCACCGCTTATATACACATACCTAAGAGATCACGGTCAAAATTAAATCCTAGGGCAGAAAAATGTGTTTTTATAGGCTATGCTGCAAATCGCAAAGGCTACAAATTTTTTTTTCCTCTAAAAAAACGGTTCTTTGTAACAATGGATGCCACTTTCATGGAAACCAAACCATATTTTACCAAAAATTTGATTCAGGGGGAGAATCTAAGGGAACCAAATTTTTGGGAGATAACTAGAACTCTTCCAAATTTGGTTATTGACCAACCTCAAAAATCTCAAAATGAAAATAATGGGGAGTCTGAACCCATAATTGTCAACCATGAAATTGGTCTATCAGAAAAGGAAATACTTCGAATGGAAGAAAACCAAAATATCCTTGAACCTTTGGTTTATTATAGGAGAAATGTCCTTGGAAGAAGTAGAGATGAATTAATCATTCCAGCACAAGCCTCATTGGAAGCCCCGGGCGAAGGAACACTGAATACTCCAGGTACCTCTTTTTCCCCTAACTCACATGAAAACTCCACTTTACCTATTATTCTTGAGTCTACTAGTCCAACCTCAATTGTTCCGCAAGAAAATGACCCTGACAACCTTGACCTCCCCATTGCTTTTCGAAAAGGTACCCAAACCTGTACCAAACATCCCATTGCCAGATACATAACCCATGACCATTTATCCGAATCACATAAGGCATTTACTATTAATATTTCAAAACTTGTTGTACCTAGAAACATTCAGGAAGCACTGGAGGACAAGGATTGAAGATTAGCAGTGTTTGAAGAAATGAATGCCTTACAGAAAAATGATACTTGGGAAATTGTTGAAGCACCTAAGGATCAAAAGATAGTAGGGTGCAGATGGCTCTTCACTATAAAGAGTAAACCAGATGGGAGTGTAGAGAGATATAAGGCAAGGCTTGTAGCAAAAGGCTTTACGCAGACATATGGAATAGATTACCAGGAAACATTTGCTCCTGTCGCAAAAATTAACTCAATTCGAGTTCTTCTGTCACTTGCGGTCAATCTCAAATGGCCCTTATATCAGCTAGATGTTAAAAATGCCTTCCTAAATGGAGATCTAGATGAAGAAGTACTTATGAGCCTCCCTCCAGGTTTTGAAAGAAAGTTCGGAGTCAGAAAGGTGTGTAAACTGAAGAAGGCCTTGTATAGTCTAAAGCAATCCCCAAGGGCATGGTTTGAACGCTTTGGCAAAGCTGTGAAGCGACTTGGTTATGTTCAAAGTCAAGCTGATCACACCATGTTTTACAAACACTCAAAGGAAGGTAAAACAGCTGTGCTTATTATATATGTTGATGATATTATCCTAACAGGGAGTGACTACAAGGAACTTGAAGAACTTAAAGGAAAGCTTGCAAAAGAGTTTGAAATCAAGGACTTGGGAGTGTTAAAATACTTTCTTGGCATGGAGTTTGCAAGGTCCAAAGAAGGTATATTTGTCAACCAATGAAAATATGTCCTTGACTTGCTGACCGAAACTGGTATGCTGGGATGTAAGCCAGCTGAGACGCCTATGGAGCCTTACGTCAAACTACAACCAGCAGCGGCAGAATCAGTAAAGGAAAGGGAGCGCTATCAAAGACTTGTCGGGAGACTGATTTCCAGTAAGTGTAGTTAGCCAATTCATGCACTCGCCTGGGTCTGAACACTTCGATGATGTGTATCGGATCCTAAGGTATCTAAAGAGAACACCCGGTAAAGGACTTCTGTTTAAAACCCGGGGACATCTACAAGTTGAAGCTTACACTGACGCTGACTGGGCAGGAAGTCTACTGATAGAAGGTCTACTTCGGGATATTGCTCGTTTGTGGGTGGTAATTTGGTCACTTGGCGTAGCAAGAAACAAAATGTGGTAGCTCGAAGCAGCGCAGAGGCTGAGTTTAGAGCCTTAGCTCATGGAATATGTGAAGTTTTGTGGATCAAGAGACTATTATTGGAATTGAAAATATCAGAGTTGGCGCCAATAAAGATGCACTGTGACAACAGAGCAGCAATTTCAATTGCACACAATCCAGTACTTCATGATCGCACAAAGCATGTGGAAGTCGACAAACACTTCATCAAAGAAAAAATAGACAATCATGTGATTAGTGTGGACTATATTCCCACCATTGAACAGGTTGCTGATCTACTTACAAAAGGGCTACACAAGAGACTGTTTGAATGTTTAGTAAGCAAGCTGGGTATGGAAGATATCTTTAAACCGGCTTGAGGGGGAGTGTCGAGAATATAGATTATTTAGGAAAGCTCTGAGGTGTAAATTATGCTAGCTAGCTGTCTTGATTATTCTTAGCAAGCTTTAATTAGCTTTAATTAGCTTTAATTATTCTTAATTGCTGTAAATTATTGAGCTGTAATTATGTTGTAAATTATTATAAATACAATCTCAATAGGAGAGATCATTATGCCCTCAAGTCATCTCTTTCAAGTGCCCTCAAGTCATCTCTTTCAAGTATATCATCAAATCCCAACATAATGTCGTCATGATCAAATTGCCCCTTGTCTACATCATCGACCTCATTTGGACACTCAAACACCAAAGTTAATCCAATCAACACATAAACAATTGTCAATTTCTAACTTCACCCGTAGCTTGAAGCAAACCTTATACTTTGATCACTTTAACTCCAATTGTTGAAATACAAAGATCAAAATCAACATCACAAACCATGACTTCTAACTATTGTGGAGGTCGCCTCACCACAAAAATAGGGGTAACTGGGTAAGAGTCTACATCCTATATTGGTTTACCTCTTCCGTTGGTTAGCTCATGTAAAAATGCATATCAACTCAGCAGTCACTGATTGGTTGCTCCAAGAACTAACCTATTGAACAATCCTCAATTACTACACAACCAACACAACACCAAAACTCCAACTGTCAAGGGAGACTAGGACATGCCACCAATGGATGGCTATGACAAGGGTTACTCACAACACGAAAAGGGAAGAGTGGGCTGATATTTTATTTGGATGAAGAGCGGATGAAGAGAAAGTTGGAGGCTGCTACTGCTCCCCTAGGGGTGGCAATGCAGTTCGTGACATGCTAGTTGTGTCACCGATTCGATCCCAAAGTAAAAATTTATTTGATGCACATGTGAGCCCACTTTTAATCAGGGAATCTAACCCCAAATTGAATCCAACAGCTAAATCATCACCTGCACATCCAGGTTCAGCCGTAGAACCTCTATTAATCCCTCTAAAAAGCTAATTAACTCTAAACTGCAATTATATAGACCCCAATAAACTATTGTATAGCAGTTCTTATTCAAAAGAAGCATACTAAATGATTCCTTGTGCACATTCTGTCATCTTCATGCAGAAACTATACAACACTATTGTTCATCTGCTAGTTTGCAGGAGTTGGGTGGCCTAGCCTGTTTTGCCAATCCTTTAGCCTATTGATCCCCTATGGAGGATTGGTTGCCATGTGTGTTAATTTGACATATGAAGCCTGCCTGTAATGCTTCTTGAGGTTTGTCAATTTAACAGATTTGAATAGCCTTTTTATCTCTCTCGCTCTTTTTGTTGCCAAGGAAGAGAATGCTTTTCTGACTGTTTGGATGATTCTTTTTACCTTCTTGATCATTTCTTTTGGAAGACTGGCATTTGATTACATACACTAATATCTTACATTCTCACTTGCAAATACTTTTCCAAGCTGTCCTTTTATGTATTAATAATTATTGTATGCAGAGACAAATGAATCCATGCAATCAGTTGCAAATAGTTGGGATTCATGACTTGTAGAGGAAAATGAATCTATACTAAACCTTGAATTCAAATGCAGGGAACTTGAAAACATTTTGACTCTTCATGTTAAAAAAGTGCACCGAGATAATTGGGAGGAAGTTATCATTCCTTCAAGGCAAGTATACTTTACCTAACAATAGTTGCTAGACATTTTAGAAGATGAAATTACTGTTCTTCCTGTGCATGCTTACTTTACCATCCTTATATGTAGCTAGATGCTTTATTAGATTCACATCCTTTATGTCCTCACATTTTCTTCATGTTTATAGTGTTGGTTTTTCCTACTTTCCTTTTTCTATTTCAGTGACAATCAACTCAAATATAATATTCTTGATGATGCATGCTCGTCAACTCTGTAGGAGAGAAGGCAGACTTACATTTGCTTAGTAAATTGTCGTGACTTGAGCCGACCCACTATTACAATCATCAATCGGCTGCACTGCACGTAGGCTGGGCACTTGCCGAGCCTCAAGTCCAGGCCAGTCTGATTGAAAATGCAACATGCAGGACTTGATGAGGTCTAACGTTGCCATACTAAGCATGACTCATGGCAAAACTTTCCTAGGTCCATGCCATGCTTGGGCATGATCGACCCATATCGAGCCTTGGTCAACTTGTTGGATCGTGATCTTAATAAAAATATTATATGTTAAAAATATTTAAAAATAAAAAGTAATAAAATATTAAAATTATTAATTATTAAATGCTTTAAAAATAAAATTAATTTAATAAGGTTTTAATCTTTTTTATAAAGATTAATTTAGGATAAAAGGCTCATATTTAAAATTTATAATTCTTGGTTTTTGTTAGGTTTGTTGACTTTGCTTGGCTCGGTCTAACTCCGTAACATACTTGATCTAACTTAATTTCTAGTAGGGACAAGAAAGTTATGCCGAGCATGATCCACATGCCTTATCGCCTTATTGCCTTATTGGGCAGGACATGACACAATTCATTTGCGGATGGGTCATTCGAACTTTGGTGGATGCCTATCTCTTGCAGTGCTAAGTTGATCTACGGGTTACCTAATGAATTTATCACATCTAATAGTATCCATGGACACAATTACCATTATGTCCAATTCACTATTTTGATAAAATGGTAATTTATGATAAAAGGGCAGATTATCATATGACACATGCCCTTTCAATTCCAAAACCATCACTCTGTTCATGAATGGGTTGTATTGGAGCCTCTCATGTCGTGTCAGCTTGATCCGTTTGACTTCGATGCTAGTGTCCTTGGTCATAATTGTTGGAATCAGAGCGCAATGGAATACATATATTAAAATCAGTTTTTTCCCTTAAATTATGGATCTCTTCGTAGTACATATAGTTTTAAATAAAATAACATGAAATGAAACATACCTTGTAGTCTTCGATAGATGCGAACAATATCACAAACAAATAAGAGTCCCACGTGTAACTTCTCTAGCGGTATCCACGCACACTAAATCACAAACTTGACACGATTCGTTAGATACTAGCCTCTTGGATCGACAAAACCTTTGGAAGTACTATGAATCTGAAGATGTCTCCGAGAAGGAGTAGGTTGCCAAAAGCTTCAAAGGAGAAGTGGTTTCCTAAAGAATTTTCCAAGGATGCCTACTTATAGCCTCCAAGAAATTTAAAGAGGTATGACTCTTCAAATTCTTCATTAATCAACATGATTGTGGTTGTTCGAAATTCTCCATTAATCATTATGATTGTTGTGGTTCGAATTCTCTATTAATCATCACGATTGTGGCTACCAATAACTCTACTCTCTCTTCTTCAGATCAAATAAATTTATATTTAATCTTGATATGTTTTAGTTTTCGATATTTCAGAATTAATTAATAAACCAATTAATTCTAATTTAGAAATAATAAATTGATTAATTTTAATATCCACTAAAATAATTAATTATAAATAATGTTCATGTCTGCATGCAATGCGTGCGACTCTCTAGGTTTTGTACACAAAGGCCTTGTAAATCCATATACAGACTAAGGTAACCGTCTAACAATAGTTTTTAGTCACCCAATGTAATAAAATATTAATCAAATTATAAATCACTATGAACTGATTACTATGTAATTTAATCTCTTCATCTAGCCTATATCCCAATTAATTTGGTGCACTATGCATGATCACTAAATTAATTGTTTATTTGTTTTACTTAATTTCCTCGATATAATAGACTTCTCTTGAATGATAAAACATTCCTCCTAATGACCATGAATTTCGACTCACTAATATCTCTATCAAGTGACCAAGATGTTAACTCCTAATCCAAGAGAGCGATGAATCGTCTATTGACTCAACACTATTCTCTCTACACTTTGCCATACACCCAACTACAATATTAATTACAATATGATTAAAGACCGCTTTTAATGGCGTCAAGGTACATAACTCCACGCATAGAATAAATGAAGGTCTCAAGTCAAAAAATCAGTTACACTCGTTCATAAGAGGAATGACCAATAATGCTTAATATGTGGTCTTCTCTCAAGCGGATCGTGTCCAGCGTACCTCTAAATTCAAGGTACCCTCAACTATAACTTAGAAATCCATCCCTCGGTCTATCTCAACCTAGTCATACTCAGCGTTAATCTAGATATCTATGCCCCCTCTAGATATTTATCTGATCAAGGAATGTTTTCAAATTAATATATCCATTAATCCATAAAACTTTATCATTAATCATATACCTACATAAAAGTAAATGATTAACGATAAATACTTATCTTTATGAAATAATTATCCATAAATTCATAAGAGTGTCTTGGCACATAAGTGCACACACTAACAATTTCCCACTTACACTATTGTCAAACACTATAGACTCTCAGTCCTAGTCTCCTCACATGAGTCTCATATTTTTGTAGAGGTAAAGTCTTTATGAGTGGGTCTGCAATGTTCTCGCTAGTATCTCCTCTGCTAACCAACACATCACCCCTTTGAACAATCTCTCTGAGGAGGCGATACATTCTCAGTACATGCTTGGTCATTGATAAGACCTTGGTTCCTTTGCTTGTGGTATGGCCGTATTATTATCACAGTATAGCACAACTAGATCAACAATGCTAGGAACCACTTCAAGCTCTACTATGAAGTTCTTGATCTATACAGCTTCCTTTGCTGCCTTTGAAGCTGCTATGTACTCGGACTCAGTCGTTGAATCTGTAACTGTGTCTTGCTCAAAACTTTTCAACAAACAACTGCACTATTCAAACAAAACATATAACCTTGCTACGATTTTAGATTATCCCGATTTGTTTGAAAATCGGCATCACTATATCCTCTAACGACCAATGCCTCGTCTTCTTTGAAAACTAAGAACAAGTTCTTTGTTCTTCTAAGATACTTAAGGATAGTCTTTACCGCGGTCCAATGACCTCGTCATACTTAAAGCATATGAGACATTTGGTCAAGTGTATATCATAACATATATTATGGACCTTATAGCCAAAGTATAAGGTATCTTGCACATTCTATTTCTCTCCTCTTGTGTCTTTGGACACATAGTCTTGGAGAGATATACACCATGTGACACTGGTAAATATCCTCTATTGGAGTCCTGCATATTAAATCTATTCAACATTTTGTTAATGTATGTACCTTGACTGAACCCTAGTAACCTGCTTTGTCTATCTCGGTATATTCTAATACCTAAGACATAGGTTGCATTATCAAGATCTTTCATTGAGAAACACTCTCCTAGCCAAGTCTTGGTAGATTCTAGGCTAGGGATGTCATTGCCTATAAGAAGTATATCATCAACATACAACACTAGGAACGTAATATTACTTCCACTAACCTTCTTGTAAACGCATGGTTCTTCTGGATTCTTGACAAAGGAAAAATCTTTAATGGCTTCGTCAAATTGCAGATTCTAACTCTGAGATACTTGCTTTAGTCCATAAATGACCTCTTGAGCTTACATAATTTATCGGCATTCTTGGATGTTACAAAATCAGGAAGTTGTACCATATATACTTCCTCCTTTAACCTTCTATTTAGGAAAAACTTTTAACATTCATTTGCCAAATCTCGTAATCCTTGTAAGCTGCTATAGGTAACAAAATCCTAATGGACTTGAGCATTGCAACGGGCGAAAATGTTTCATCATAGTCAATTTCTTGACGTTGATCAAAACCCTTTGCCACAAGCCTTGCTTTATAGGTACTTATGCTCCCATCTATGTTAATCTTTTTTTTTGAAAATCCTCTTGCACCCTATGGATTTTACTCCAACTGGCACATCAACCAACTCTCATACTTGGTTGGTATACATGGATTTCATTTCAGATTTCATGGCTTCTAGCCATTTCTCGATATCATTTGAAGTAATTGCTTTCTTGTAAGTCGACGATTCATCATCCTCGATGAGTAGTGCTTCCTCATCTTGGGTTACCCACCAACCATATTTGTTTTACTCTTGGTGTATTCTTATGACTTATGTTGATCTCACATTTCTTGAGAGTCTTGGATGAAGGAGACACATGTACTTGTGGCACCGTCTCATTGTCCAACTGTTCATCTTCCAACCTATTTGTAGAGTTTGGAATTTCTTTAAGACTTACTTTACTTCCACTACTTTATTTAGAAATAAACTCTTTCCAAGAAAGTAGCATATTGAGCAACAATAATTTTGTGCTCACTTGGGAGAAAAAAATAGTATCTCATTGTAACTTTAGGATAATTTACAAATGTATATTTTATGGATCTTGCTGCAAGCTTATCATAATTTTCATTCTTTACATAAGCCTCACAATCCTATATCTTAAGGTAAGACATATTTAGTTTCTTTCCAAACCATAATTTATAAGAAGTCTTATCTACTATCTTGGTTGGAACTCGGTTAAGTGTGTATGCTGTTGTTTCTAAGGCATAGTCCCAAAATGACATTGGAAGACTTGTATGACTCATCATTGATCTAGCCATATCCATGAGTGTGTGATTTCTCCTTTCCGAAACACCGTTCCACTCTGGCGTTTTAGGAGGTGTAAGTTGGGAAACTATCCCACACTCTTTTTTGGTAATTAATGAACTTTTGGCTTAGATACATGCCACCTCGATCACTCTGAAGGGCCTTAATCTTCTTGCCGCGATGATTTTATACCTCGTTCTTGAACTCCTTAAACTTGTCTAGAGTTTCAGATTTATGCCTCATTAAGTAGATATATTCATATTGTTGTGCAAAGAAGGGGCAACACCTCTCAACCTCTAACGTGCGGAAGAAGAGGAAGAGAGAAAAGATAGCGTGGAGCAACAAGACAAAGACGCACAAAAGTAGAGCAAACACGAGGAAGGAGAAGAAGAGAAAGAAGAAAAGTTACCGTGATTCGGTGGCGTGCCTATGCCACAAAAATGGCCGAAACTTTATTAGAATTCTCTCTATATATGATAATCACAT